>NC_092230.1:42886234-42891234 GCF_036320965.1 Panulirus ornatus
GTGTGTGGGCGTTTATGTATATAGATGTGTGTGTATGGGTGGATTGGGCCATTCTTTCGCCTGTTTCCTTGCGCTACCTCGCTAACGCGGGGAAAAGCGACAAAGTATAATAAGATATATATATATATATATATATATATATATATATATATATATGGGTTCTGTGATTTCTTAAGATACCTTGTGGTGTGGTAAGGAGGGAGATGAAGGGAGGGAGGAGGAGGTGAGGCGCTTTTCGAAGGTGGTGGGCGTCGAGATAAACAGGAGTGTAGGCAGGAGGTGGTTGTGTTGTGATGGGAGGGGAGGGCACATGTTGCCTTGGTTACCCCACACTGCTGGCCTCTCCTGTCACAGGTGTACTCTCTCTCTCTCTCTCTCTCTCTCTCTCTCTCTCTCTCTCTCTCTCTCTCTCTCTCTCTCTCTCTCTCTCTCTCTAAGTGAAATTTTAGAATAGGTCTTGCTTTTAGTTGTGTGTGTGTCTGTGTCTGTGTGTGTGTGTGTGTGTGAGAGAGAGAGAGAGAGAGAGAGAGAGAGAGAGAGAGAGAGAGAGAGAGAGAGAGAGAGAGAGAGCTGTGAGCGCCTGTTGCTGAACGGAGTACCTGTCGTGGGGTTGAGTGGGGGTGTGTGAGGTTGATACTCGCCTTTAGGAAGTTCCTGGAGGGGTTAGGTGAGCACTGTTGGGGTTCTGTGGCGAAGGGGGGGGTTTAGGTCAGCTGTGGTGGGGTTCTTGGCGAGGGGGGGGGGTGTTAGGTTAGCTCTTGTGGGGTTCTAGCGATACGACCCTTGAGCACGACGGTACACGATCCCTTGAGCACGACGGTATACGACCCTTGAGTACGACGGTATACGACCCTTTGAGTACGACGGTATACGACCCTTGAGCACGACGGTATACGACCCTTGAGCACGACGGTATACGACCCTTGAGCACGACGGTATACGACCCTTGAGTACGACGGTATACGACCCTTGAGCACGACGGTATACGACCCTTGAGCACGACGGTATACGACCCTTGAGCACGACGGTATACGACCCTTGAGCACGACGGTATACGACCCTTGAGCACGACGGTACACGACCCTTGAGCACGACGGTACACGACCCTTGAGCACGACGGTATACGACCCTTGAGCACGACGGTATACGACCCTTGAGCACGACGGTACACGACCCTTGAGCACGACGGTATACGACCCTTGAGCACGACGGTATACGACCTTTGAGCACGACGGTATACGACCCTTTGAGCACGACGGTACACGACCCTTGAGCACGACGGTATACGACCCGTCGGATATGAAGATGGCCCGGTCTTTGTGGTGTTCACAACAGCAAATGTTTGGGGTGGGGAGGGGAGAGGAAGAAGGGAGGAGAGCGTAGCGGGCTGGCGGTGGGGGAGAAGAGGTGGAGAGGGGAAGACAGTGGGGAAGATGGCTTCACCTGTGTGTTGGAGGTGTTGCCAAGACACTGGTGGCGGTGGTGGTGTTGGAGAGCGGGGAGGGGGGGTAGGGGGGTCGTGCGAAGGGCGTCTCCCCCCCCCCCCCACCAAAACAACTATCCCCCCCACCCCACGGCTTGGTGTGGAGGGGGGTGTGTGTGTGTCGTCGGGGCGTGGGGGAGAGAGAGAGAGAGAGAGAGAGAGAGAGAGAGAGAGAGAGAGAGAGAGAGAGAGAGAGAGGTGGGGGGGGGGGGATAGAAGACGTGCCCTGTGCCCCAGCAGTCCCGCCACAAGAGGCGTATCACACACACACACTCTCTCTCTCTCTCTCTCTCTCTCTCTCTCTCTCTCTCTCTCCCCGCCCGCCACTTCACTCGCTCGCCGCGGGACGTCGACCTTATGACGCCCTCTCCGTAGGGCTGATCCAGACCGGGGCGTGTCGATACGTCTTTGATGCCCCCTGGGGTGTGTGGGGGGGGGGGGGGTGAGGTGCCAGATCCTGAAGGAACCATTTCAAATACGACTAATGAGCGTCGCATGCCAAGTTGAATGGGGGGAGGGAATCCGACCCTTGGGTACTGGTGCCGGAAGGGCGATAGTGATGTGCTCAAGGGTCGTGTACCGTCGTGCTCAAGGGACGTATACCGTCGTGCTCAAGGGGTCGTATACCGTCGTGCTCAAGGGTCGTGTACCGTCGTGCTCAAGGGGTCGTATACCGTCGTGCTCAAGGGGTCGTATACCGTCGTGCTCAAGGGGTCGTATACCGTCGTGCTCAAGGGGTCGTATACCGTCGTGCTCAAGGGGTCGTATACCGTCGTGCTCAAGGGGTCGTATACCGTCGTGCTCAAGGGGTCGTATACCGTCGTGCTCAAGGGTCGTGTACCGTCGTGCTCAAGGGTCGTGTACCGTCGTGCTCAAGGGGTCGTATACCGTCGTGCTCAAGGGGTCGTATACCGTCGTGCTCAAGGGGTCGTATACCGTCGTGCTCAAGGGGTCGTATACCGTCGTGCTCAAGGGGTCGTATACCGTCGTGCTCAAGGGGTCGTATACCGTCGTGCTCAAGGGGTCGTATACCGTCGTGCTCAAGGGGTCGTATACCGTCGTGCTCAAGGGTCGTGTACCGTCGTGCTCAAGGGGTCGTATACCGTCGTGCTCAAGGGTCGTGTACCGTCGTGCTCAAGGGGTCGTATACCGTCGTGCTCAAGGGTCGTGTATCGTCGTGCTCAAGGGACGTATACCGTCGTGCTCAAGGGGTCGTATACCGTCGTGCTCAAGGGGTCGTATACCGTCGTGCTCAAGGGGTCGTATACCGTCGTGCTCAAGGGGTCGTATACCGTCGTGCTCAAGGGGTCGTATACCGTCGTGCTCAAGGGGTCGTATACCGTCGTGCTCAAGGGACGTATACCGTCGTGCTCAAGGGGTCGTATACCGTCGTGCTCAAGGGGTCGTATACCGTCGTGCTCAAGGGTCGTGTACCATCGTGCTCAAGGGTCGTGTACCGTCGTGCTCAAGGGGTCGTATACCGTCGTGCTCAAGGGTCGTGTACCGTCGTGCTCAAGGGTCGTGTACCGTCGTGCTCAAGGGGTCGTATACCGTCGTGCTCAAGGGGTCGTATACCGTCGTGCTCAAGGGTCGTGTACCGTCGTGCTCAAGGGGTCGTATACCGTCGTGCTCAAGGGGTCGTATACCGTCGTGCTCAAGGGGTCGTATACCGTCGTGCTCAAGGGTCGTGTACCGTCGTGCTCAAGGGTCGTATACCGTCGTGCTCAAGGGTCGTGTACCGTCGTGCTCAAGGGGTCGTATACCGTCGTGCTCAAGGGGTCGTATACCGTCGTGCTCAAGGGACGTATACCGTCGTGCTCAAGGGGTCGTATACCGTCGTGCTCAAGGGTCGTGTACCGTCGTGCTCAAGGGTCGTGTACCGTCGTGCTCAAGGGTCGTGTACCGTCGTGCTCAAGGGGTCGTATACCGTCGTGCTCAAGGGGTCGTATACCGTCGTGCTCAAGGGGTCGTATACCGTCGTGCTCAAGGGGTCGTATACCGTCGTGCTCAAGGGGTCGTATACCGTCGTGCTCAAGGGGTCGTATACCGTCGTGCTCAAGGGTCGTGTACCGTCGTGCTCAAGGGGTCGTATACCGTCGTGCTCAAGGGTCGTGTACCGTCGTGCTCAAGGGACGTATACCGTCGTGCTCAAGGGACGTATACCGTCGTGCTCAAGGGACGTATACCGTCGTGCTCAAGGGACGTATACCGTCGTGCTCAAGGGACGTATACCGTCGTGCTCAAGGGACGTATACCGTCGTGCTCAAGGGACGTATACCGTCGTGCTCAAGGGACGTATACCGTCGTGCTCAAGGGACGTATACCGTCGTGCTCAAGGGACGTATACCGTCGTGCTCAAGGGTCGTGTACCGTCGTGCTCAAGGGTCGTGTACCGTCGTGCTCAAGGGGTCGTATACCGTCGTGCTCAAGGGACGTATACCGTCGTGCTCAAGGGACGTATACCGTCGTGCTCAAGGGGTCGTATACCGTCGTGCTCAAGGGACGTATACCGTCGTGCTCAAGGGACGTATACCGTCGTGCTCAAGGGACGTATACCGTCGTGCTCAAGGGTCGTGTACCGTCGTGCTCAAGGGTCGTGTACCGTCGTGCTCAAGGGTCGTGTACCGTCGTGCTCAAGGGGTCGTATACCGTCGTGCTCAAGGGGTCGTATACCGTCGTGCTCAAGGGACGTATACCGTCGTGCTCAAGGGGTCGTATACCGTCGTGCTCAAGGGGTCGTATACCGTCGTGCTCAAGGGACGTATACCGTCGTGCTCAAGGGTCGTATACCGTCGTGCTCAAGGGTCGTGTACCGTCGTGCTCAAGGGTCGTGTACCGTCGTGCTCAAGGGGTCGTATACCGTCGTGCTCAAGGGGTCGTATACCGTCGTGCTCAAGGGGTCGTATACCGTCGTGCTCAAGGGTCGTGTAACCGTCGTGCTCAAGGGGTCGTATACCGTCGTGCTCAAGGGGTCGTATACCGTCGTGCTCAAGGGGTCGTATACCGTCGTGCTCAAGGGGTCGTATACCGTCGTGCTCAAGGGGTCGTATACCGTCGTGCTCAAGGGTCGTGTACCGTCGTGCTCAAGGGGTCGTATACCGTCGTGCTCAAGGGGTCGTATACCGTCGTGCTCAAGGGTCGTGTAACCGTCGTGCTCAAGGGTCGTGTACCGTCGTGCTCAAGGGTCGTGTACCGTCGTGCTCAAGGGGTCGTATACCGTCGTGCTCAAGGGGTCGTATACCGTCGTGCTCAAGGGGTCGTATACCGTCGTGCTCAAGGGGTCGTATACCGTCGTGCTCAAGGGTCGTGTACCGTCGTGCTCAAGGGGTCGTATACCGTCGTGCTCAAGGGTCGTGTACCGTCGTGCTCAAGGGTCGTGTAACCGTCGTGCTCAAGGGGTCGTATACCGTCGTGCTCAAGGGGTCGTATACCGTCGTGCTCAAGGGTCGTGTAACCGTCGTGCTCAAGGGGTCGTATACCGTCGTGCTCAAGGGGTCGTATACCGTCGTGCTCAAGG
>NC_092230.1:42896234-42923734 GCF_036320965.1 Panulirus ornatus
ATATATATATATTCCTATGAGTCCACGGGGAAAAATGAAACACGAAAAGTTCCCAAGTGCACTTTCGTGTAATAATCACATTATCAGGGGTGGAAACCTAACCTAACCTAACCTAACCTAACCTAACCTAATCTAATCCTTGCGAAGAGGACTTCGCGACGCGACGCGCGGCTTGTGAAGGAGCAATGCTTCATGGCAGGAAGTTTTTGCTGGTCATAAGATGTAAGAGTTCAGGGATATTGGGACGAGGGTAGGAGGGGTTGATATGCGGTGCACAGAAGAGAGGGGTTCAGAGGGGGAGGAGATTTTGAGCCAGACGGCATCAAAGCAAGGAGACTTTTCTAAAGTTGGCGAGGCGAAGAACTAGAGGCATTGGTTTTTATATCTCACGTTAGGAGCGGACACCAGCCACGGGGGGGGAGCGGAAGCGATGGTTAGAGATTAAACGTTTACAGATATGATGGGCGTGGAGGGGGAGGCAAGCAGCCTCCGAACATGTTGGGTTTTTCGAGTCGAAGTGAAGAGATGTGGTGTTTTACCGAGGGTAGGGAAGGTTCGAGACCACGAATGTTGTGGATGTGGAGCAGGAAAAAAAGTGTGGTTAGGTGGTGGTGGTGATGGCCAAGTGGTGGTGGGGGATTAGTGGTGTAGTGCGGGAGTGGGTGGTGTTGGTGGCGTAATGTGGAAAGGGAGTGTGGGTCGTGTTGGCGTTGCTAGGGGTGTGGGTGTTGCTGTGGCGGAGTGTGTGGAGATGTAGCCGCAGCTGGTGTGGGTGAAGGAGTGTTGGAGGAGGAGGAGGGAGGAGGTGGTGGTGGCAGGGCTAGGACGTGCCACAGGAAGGCAACGTGGGATCAAGGGCGTCACACGGCCTCCTCCTCGCAGGAGGTGGGGGCGCCGGGCCTCCCTCTTCCTCCAGTCCCTCCTCCTCCACACGTGCTCGACTGTTTACACTCACACAAGGTCCAAGTCTCCGTCACACGTGCTCTGTTGTTTACACTCACGTAAGGTTTTTTTTAAGTTATTGCCTTCATCTTCTCTCTCTCTTTCCCCTCCCTCCCTCACCTTAACCCCTCACCCCGTCCCCTGTTTACGCCGCCCCGGTCCTTTTAAGTTTATTTTCTTGTACGCGCTTCTCTTTCATTTCCTGGCGGAGGGAGAGAGCGCCAGGTCTTGCCTG
Source organism: Panulirus ornatus (assembly GCF_036320965.1). Lineage (NCBI taxonomy): Eukaryota > Metazoa > Arthropoda > Malacostraca > Decapoda > Palinuridae > Panulirus > Panulirus ornatus. The sequence goes on from NC_092230.1 coordinate 42,897,412, forward strand.
TTCTTCAAGTGAGTCCCACCATTTCTCTCACACTCGAAGGCTCTGTCTGGTGTCAGTCGTTGCACGTTGGTCGGGAAAACCTCAAGGTGAGGTCACGGAGGTCGTCGGTCTGTAGTCTTGAGTTCGACGTCCCTGAAAATGATTGAGTTCGACGTCCCTGAGGATGATTGAGTTCGAGGTCCCTAAGGCTGATTGAGTTCGACGTTCCTGAAGAAGAGTTCGACGTCCCGGACGATGAGTTCGACGCCCCTGAGGATGAGTTCGACGTACCTGATCATGAGTTCGACGTCCCTGAAGAAGAGTTCGACGCCCCTTTGGATGAGTTCGACGTCCCTAAGGATGAGTTCGATGTCCCTGAAGAAGAGTTCGACGTCCCTAAGGCTGATTGAGTTCTATTTCCCCCCCGAGGCTGAGTTCGACATTCCTTCAGGCAGAGTACGAAGGTGTATGTATGTATCTCGCATGTGGACCTGCGTGTAAATAAACTCCGTGCCGCCCCCCCAAGACCCTTGTGTTGTACCTTCCGGGGGCGCCGCCGACCTGTGGTAAATGGTGCTTTTTGCGTTGTGGTCGGCCATCGGGCCGTCTGTAATCAGGGCTTGCCAATCTACCAAGCATGGGGACCTCACACCGTGGGGGGGCGAGGGAAATGGTGCACTTCTCCACAAAGTTGCTTCTCGTAACTCCGCAGCGATCGATCGACGTCGCCCGGTGGAGTTCTAGGTCAGAGGTGAACTTATGTAACAGGTTCTGAGGTATGTGGCTATATGGCTATATGGTTATGGCTATATGGGTTATACCTGGCGTGTTCCCTTCTGTCGTGTTGGTGATCTTCTCTTACGTCCAAAGGAGTCGTCCCCGTTTCCCCAGATACTGATCGCAGCGCAGCCTCTGGAGGTTCCGGGAGTTCTGTGAAAGAGGACAGAAGAAGGTTGTTATGTGATGATAGTTATGATGATAATGATAACCTTTTTTTTTTTGATCAGGCATACGCCTCTCTCTCTCTCTCTCTCTCTCTCTCTCTCTCTCTCTCTCTCTCTCTCTCTCTCTCTCTGAAATTATTTTTTGATTATGCTTGCGATAAGGTCTGTATTATTATTATTATTATTATTATTATCATTATTATTATTATTATTATTATTATTATTATTATTATTATTATTATTATTATTATGTTGGTCAGTAGGGGAGATGGATAAAAGAAGGTGGAATGAAGACATGCCAGGTAATTAATGCAGGGCGAAGGTGGAAGATTAAGGACGTGTGTGTGTGTGTGTGTGTGTGTGTGTGTGTGTGTGTGTGGTGTGTGTGTGTGTGTGTGTGTGTGTGTGTGTGTGTGTGTGTGTGTGTGTTCACTGCACATCATTATGAGTGTTAGTTAATATGTAATTAGTATGGTCTGGATGTCATCCCTTCATACGTAATTAATGAACCTCATTAACTCTCGTCTTCATGATAATGTGCCTCGTCATTTCGCTCCTCCCGTGTGTGATGATGATGATGATGATGATGATGATGATAATGATGCTGTTTTCCTATTTTTACTGATAATAGTTTATTTATTTATTAATTTATTTATTTGTTTGTTTAGTTATTCATTTATTTTCATGTACGATTCTTTTCTCGATCAGTTCGCATGTTTGTGTGTCCGTTTGTCCATATATATATATATATATATATATATATATATATATATATATATATATATATATATAGATAGATAGATAGATAGATAGATAGATAGATAGATAGATAATAATGATAATACTAATACTAATAATAATAATAATAATAATAATATTATTATTATTATTATTATTATTATTATTATTATTATTATTATTAGTATAGTACTTGATCGCCGGTTCTCGCGTCAGCGAGGTAGCGCCAGGAAAGAGAGAGAGAGAGAGAGAGAGAGAGAGAGAGAGAGAGAGAGAGAGAGAGAGAGAGAGAGAGAGTTTTGTGTTCTTCACAGGGTGTTCGAAACCCCCCCCTTACGTGGGTGGTGGGACCTTCTGCTGCTGTCATAGACCATCAGTCAGAGTGGTTCTACCACCCCCCCCCCCTCCTCCTCCTCCCGCACCCCCGCCCTCACCCACCTCCTCCTCCTCCTCCTCACCTTCCTCCCCGTTCTCTGGGGGAGGGAGGCAAGGGAGGGGAGGGGGTGGCTTGTTGTTGTTGTTGTTGTTGTTGTAGTTGTTGTTGTTGTTGTTGAGGCGACGATGGCCGTCGTGTAAACCTGTCTACCAAGAGCCCTGTCTTTTCCGTCCACCAAGAGCCACCTGTCTTTCTGATAACCCCTTCCCTCCCTTCCCATCCCCTCTCTTCCCATCCCCTCACGCTGAAGCAGTATGAGCAATGTGTTAAAAGCAATAATTCGGGCAAGGCTAATTCTAACATCCAATACACGGGATCCATTTACAGTTCATTTACACTCCCTCTATATGCAATTTACAGTCGAGAACAGGGGATTGAATCTACCGTAAATGTTAATATATTTGAATTAAGTTCATTTACATGAAGTTCATTTACATTTATTTATTTATTTATTTATTTATTTTTGCCCCCCCCTGTTGCCTATGTGAACATTTGGTCTTTTTTTACGTCCTTGACTAATTTTAAAAACTTAGGGTTGTGGGGGGGAAGGGGGGTGAATGGGGAATGGGGGGGTGGGGAGACCTGGAAAGTGATGAGGTTTTCAATGTGTGTGTGAGAGACGAGTGGGTGTGTGTGTGGGGGGGGGGGTTATGGGGAGGGGGGGTATCATACTAGCAGGTACTCATTGGCCCTACCCCCTCCCCCCTTCCCCTCTCCCTCACCCCCCCCTCCCCTCATGCTCACCCCCCACCACTACTACTACCCCCACCCCGCTCCCACGTCTCATATTACACCCTAATTATTATGTTTTTTATTCACACTAACACGGACGTGTGTGTATATATATATATATATATATATATATATATATATATATATATATATATATATATATATATAGATAGATAGATAGATAGATAGATACATACATACATACGTACATACATACATACATACATACATACATACACACACTTACGGTCGTAAATTTTGCTTTTTTTTTTCTTTTTTAGTTTAGTTATCCACGAGGACCCGAGGTTAGAAAATGGAGTGTGAGGGGTTTCCTGGGACGATGGGGTTGGGGGGGGGGTCGGGGGTCGACCGAGGGTGAGGTGGGTTGGGTTGGGTTGGAGGGGCTCCTCCTCCTCCCCTCCCCCTCCCTTCTTCCTCGAGATGCGCATTAATTGGTGTCGTTGTACACGTAACGTGTGTCGCGTGCGTCCGTCGGTCCGTCCGTCTGTCCGTCCGTCCGTCCGTCCGTCCGTCCGTCCGTCCGTCCGTCCGTCCGTCACCACGCTGGACTTTTGACGACTGTCTGCCTTCCTTCCTTCCTTCCTTCCTTCTCGTCTCGTCCTCTCCTCCTCTTCCATGTTGCTAACGTGCATTTCCCCTTGGGTGTTTCAGGTAAGGCGAGATGCGTGTGTGAGGGAGGAAACCTACCACTCCAGCTGCTGGCTGCCTGCTGCTTGCAAGGTAATTAGTGCCCACAGAGGCCATCCTCTTGTAGAGAGAGGGGAATGGGAGGGGTGGTGGAAATGGGAGGGGTGGTGGAAATGGGAGGGTTGGGTGGAAATGGGAGGGGTGGTGGAAATGGGAGGTGGGGTGGAAATGGGAGGTGGGGTGGAAATGGGAGGTGGGATGGAAATGGGAGGTGGGGTGGAAATGGGAGGTGGGATGGAAATGGGAGGTGGGGTGGAAATGGGAGGGGTGGTGGAAATGGGAGGTGGGGTGGAAATGCGAGGTGGGGTGGAAATGGGAGGTGGGGTGGAAATGGGAGGGGTGGTGGAAATGGGAGGGGTGGTGGAAATGGGAGGGGTGGTGGAAATGGGAGGTGGGGTGGTAATGGGAGGTGTGGTGGAAATGGGAGGTGGGGTGGAAATGGGAGGTGGGGTGGAAATGGGAGGGGTGGTGGAAATGGGAGGTGGGGTGGAAATGGGAGGTGGGGTGGAAATGGGGAGGTGGGGTGGGAAATGGGAGGGGTGGTGGAAATGGGAGGTGGGGTGGAAATGGGAGGGGTGTTGGTAATGGGAGGTGGGGTGGAAATGGGAGGTGGGGTGGAAATGGGAGGTGGGGTGGAAATGGGAGGTGGGGTGGAAATGGGAGGTGGGTGGGAAAATGGGGTGGGGTGAAATGGGAGGTGGGGTGGAAATGGGAGGTGGGTGGAAATGAGGTGGGGGTGGAAATGGAGGTGGGGGAAAGGGGAGGTGGGTAATTGTTGGGATGGAAATGGAGGTGGGGTGGAAAATGGGGTGGGGGATGGAAATGGGAGGGGGGTTGGAAAGGGATGGGGGTGGAAAGGGGAGTGGGGGGGGAAATGGGAGGGGGGGGGAAAAATTGAAGGGGGTGGAAATGGGAGGTGGTGGAAATGGGGGGTGGTAAGGGGAGGGGGGGAAAGGGGAGGTGGGTGAAAAGGGGAGGTGGGTGGAAATGGGAGGGGGGGGTGAGTGGCTGCTTGTCTTTTGACGGATGGTGGTGTCACTGGGGAGGGGGGGGGGGAAAGGGGGGGGGGGGGGGGAGGGTTTTTTTAAATTTGGGGTATGGGTTGGGGGGGGGGGGTTGTTTGTGGGAAAGGGAGTGGGGGGGGGAAAGGGGGGGAAAAGGTTAGTTAGGGGTAAGAGGAAGGGGGAAAGAGGGAAGAGTTAGTGTGTGGTAAGGAGGAGGGGAAAGAGGGGGTGGTTGGGGTTGGGGGTAAGGGTGGGGGGGGAAAGGGGGGGAAGAGTTAGTTGTGGTAAGGGGGGAAAGGGGGAAAAGGGGGTTTTGTTAGTGCGTGGGGGCTTTGTTTGTGGGGGGGGTGGGGTTTTTTGGGAAGGTGGGAGATGGTTATTGGGGGGGAAAAGGTGGAATAAGTTTTTTAGTGGGTATTAGGGAGAGGTAGGGTAGAGGTTGGGGGGTGGAGGGGGGATGTTAGGGTAATGGTGGGGAAGAAAGTTTTTGTAAGTTGGGAAGTGGCAGCATGTTATGGGTTGGTAAGGAAGGGAAGAGTTGTTAGGATGTAGTGGAAGGAATGGTATGCTTGTTTGCGGCCAGGAGTGAAGGGAGGGAGGGGAAGGGGGGGAATGGGGTCATGAGTAAGACGTGAGTAGACGAGTGATGGTGAGGCAAGGCTGGCGAGGAGGGAGAGAGAGAAAATTTAGATAGAGAGAGAGAGAGAAAAGAGAGAGAGAGAGAGAGAGAGAGGAGAGAGAGAGAGCTCTGACGACCTGGGGTCAGCGCGCTGTGTGTGTCATGACTAACTACGGTACACGACCCTTAGGTCACGACGGTACACGACCCTGGAGCAAGGACGGTACAGGACCCTTAGGTCACGACGATACACAACCCCCCTTTAGATAAGATGGTCTGGCCTTTGACCTAACCGTTATTGGGGGGAGGGGTTAAGGTCAAAAGGTCTTGCCTCCGTACCCCACGAACCGTACCGTCGTGTGCAGGTCGTTGTTCCCGTGCACAACGGTCCCTGCGTACCGTCGTGCACAGAGGTCTGCGACCGTCGTGCACAGAGGTCTGCGTACCTCCCTGCACTGGTCTGCGTACCGTCGTGCACAGAGGTCTGCGTACCGTCGTGCACAGAGGTCTGCGTACCGTCGTGCACAGAGGTCTGCGTACCGTCGTGCACAGAGGTCTGCGTACCGTCGTGCACAGAGGTCTGCGTACCGTCGTGCTCAAGTGCTGACATCATCACCCACCCCCCCCACCACCCCCCATGCGGACAGACCCGGAGGGGGGGTGGGGGGGTATGTGTGGTGCGCGCGTGGTCCTCAGAGGGTTGGATGAAGGTCTTTGGCTCGGCGTCTGTAGAGGGCGTGCGATGAGGGGGGGGGGCGAAAGCGACCTTCCTGCCGGAGGAGGAGATAGGAGGTTGAAGTGGGCTTAGGGGGGGCGGCGGGGGGCTTTGGGGGGTGGGAAAGGGGGGAGGGGGGGGAGATGGGTGGTGGGTATGACGTGCCTTGAAAAGTGAGTGGAGGGTTAAGGGGGGGGGGAGGGATAGGTGGAGGGTCAAGGCAGGAGGTGGAAGAAGCCCCAACCTCCATTGCCCAGGTCCAAGGGTTGAGAGAGAGAGAGAGAGAGAGAGAGAGAAAGAGAGAGAGAGAGAGTCAGATTCTGGTTGAGTGGGGGCTGGTAGAAGCCAGGTAGGATGGGGGCTGGTCGTCATCTCCCTCCACTTCTGGTCGTCCTGGTCGTGAGTGTGGAGGGCGTGATGGGCTTGGCCTGGTCGACTATAACCCACCCTCCCCTCCTCCTCCACACCCCGACTCACGATACGAAGGAAGGCACGTGAAGGAGGGGGGAAGGCACGTGAAGGAGGGGGGAAGGCACGTTTTGGGGGGGGAAGGAGGGGGGAAGGCACGTGAAGGAGGGTGGGAAGGGCCACTGAAGGAGGGGGAAGGCACGTGAAGCGAGGGGGAAGGCACGTGAAGTGAGGGGGGAAGGCACGTGAAGAGGGGGAAGGCACTGAAGGAGGGAGGGAAGGCACGTGAAGGTGGGGGGAAGGCACGTGAAGAGGTGGGGGAAGGCACGTGAAGGAGGGTGGGAAGGCACGTGAAGGAGGGGGGAAGGCACGTGAAGGAGGGGGGAAGGGCACGTGAAGGAGGTGGGAAGGCACGTGAAGGAGGGTGGGAAGGCACGTTGAAGGAGGTGGGGAAGGCACGTTAAGGAGGGGGGAAGGCACGTGAAGGGTGGGGAAAGGCACGTGAAGGAGGGGAAGGCACGATGAAGGTGGGGGGAAGGCACGTGAAGGAGGGGGGAAGGCACGTGAAGGAGGGTGGGAAGGCACGTGAAGGTGGGGGGAAGGCACGTGAAGGAGGGTGGAAGGCACGTGAAGGAGGTGGGAAGGCACGTGAAGAAGGGTGGGAAGGCACGTGAAGGTGGGGGAAAGGCACGTGAAGGAGGGGGGAAGGCACGTGAAGGTGGGGGGTTAGGTAGGTATGGTATTGGGGTGTGTGGGGCGGCCGTGGTCGTCACCATGTACTGAGCCACAGGGATGTGCCAGGGACGACCTCCCCTCACCTCCTCCTCCTTCATGGGGCTCGCGTGGGGGTAGATGGGTGTGTGGGGAAGGTCGGGAAGGGCTCCTTCTCCTCCTCCTCCTCTTCCTCTTCCTCTTCCTCGTCCTCCTCCTCCTCGTCCTCCTCCTCCTCCTCTTCCTCCTCCTCCTCCTCCTCCTCTTCCTCTTCCTCTTCCTCCCCCTTCCCCTTCCTCCTCCTCCTCCTCCTCCTCCTCCTCCTCCTCCTCCTCCTCCTCCTCCTCCTCCTCCTCCTCCTCCTCCAGGCTCCTGCAGGACGGGAGATAACAGGAGGAGATCCTGCTGTACGTGGGGGTGGAAGGGGGGGGGGGACAGTTATCAGGCCCTGGTCAAGTGCCTCGCTTCTAGGGTGCAGTAAGGGAGGGCGTGTGGGCGCGGGGGGCGGGAGGGTGTGGGCGCGGGGGGCGCGTGTGTATGGGTGGTGCCATCTTCACCCCTGGTGCTCATTCCCTCCCACGGAGGATCTCTCTCAGTTACTGTGAGATATCGTCTCTCTCTCAAGGTCATATTTACAGTAAGATATCGTCTCTCTCTCAAGGTCTTATTTATAGTAAGATATCGTCTCTCTCAAGATCTTATTTACAGTAAGATATCGTCTCTCAAGGTCATATTTACAGTAAGATATCGTCTCTCAAGATCTTATTTACAGTAAGATATCGTCTCTCAAGGTCATATTTACAGTAAGATATCGTCTCTCTCAAGGTCATATTTACAGGAAGATATCGTCTCTCTCAAGATCTTATTTACAATAAGATATCGTCTCTCTCAAGATCTTATTTACAGTAAGATATCGTCTCTCAAGGTCATATTTACAGTAAGATATCGTCTCTCTCAAGATCTTATTTACAGTAAGATATCGTCTCTCAAGGTCATATTTACAGGAAGATATCGTCTCTCTCAAGGTCATATTTACAGTAAGATATCGTCTCTCTCAAGGTCTTATTTACAGTAAGATATCGTCTCTCTCAAGGTCTTATTTACAGTAAGATATCGTCTCTCTCAAGGTCATATTTACAGTAAGATATCGTCTCTTTCAGGGTCATATTTACAGTAAGATATCGTCTCTTTCAGGGTCATATTTACAGTAAGATATCGTCTCTTTCAAGGTCATATTTACAGTAAGATGTCTCTCTCAAGGTCATATTTACAGGAAGATATCGTCTCTCTCAAGGTCATATTTACAGTAAGATATCGTCTCTCTCAAGGTCATATTTACAGTAAGATATCGTCTCTCTCAAGATTTTATTTACAGTAAGATATCGTCTCTCTCAAGGTCTTATTTACAGTAAGATATCGTCTCTTTCAGGGTCATATTTACAGTAAGATATCATCTCTTTCAAGGTCATATTTACAGTAAGATATCGTCTCTCTCAAGGTCATATTTACAGGAAGATATCGTCTCTCTCAAGGTCATATTTACAGTAAAATATCGTCTCTCTCAAGGTCATATTTACAGTAAGATATCGTCTCTCTCAAGGTCATATTTACAGTAAGATATCGTCTCTCTCAAGGTCATATTTACAGTAAGATATCGTCTTTCTCAAGGTCATATTTACAGTAAGATATCGTCTCTCTCAAGGTCATATTTACAGTAAGATATCGTCTCTCTCAAGGATATCTCAGTTTCAGTATCCTGCAGGATTTCCGAGTCGTGATGAGGCAAAATGCGAAGTGCACTTGTAGGGAGGCCGTGTGTGTGTGTGTGTGTGTGTGTGTGTGTGTGTGTGTGTGTGTGTGTGCAGGTAAAACCAAAGGAAACGGGAAGAGCGAAGTGTCAAACGCTTTCGTAGACCCAGCCATATGACGCTGCAATATGCGAAAGCGTTTGACACTGTATTTCCGGATGTCTTTTGCATTTACCTGCATCCTGGTCCTCGCTACTTGTATACCTCTTACGCATATATATATATATATATATATATATATATATATATATATATATATATATATATATATATATATATATATGAACTGTGGAGTGAATGTGTTTACCTTGTTGACCATTAGGGAGGCTGGGCGATGAGGGCCGGGCGAAGGTCGGCTTGCCAGGCAGCCAGCTGGTGGTGGCTGTGGTGGTGGTGGTCGACCACGTTAATGAGGCTAATTGGAAGTGTTTTTGGGGGGCCCCAAGATGAGGACTGCCCCCCTACCCCCCAACCTGGTTAGTTAGAGAGAGAGAGAGAGAGAGGAAGGGAGGGAAGGAGGGGTGATGGTTGGTTAGGTTAGAGTGGACGCTGGGCCAAGTGTTTGTTCACGCAGGAAGTTGTTTTGGAGGTGGATGCAAGGTTGAGGGGGATGGGGATGTGTTTGCCGGCCCCATGAACCCCTCCCTCCCTATTAGACTCCTGATGGAGAGCGACAAGTCTAGGGTGATTCGCGTAATGGTGTGGAGGAGGCGAGGTGGTCGGTCAGGAGGTGGTGTGTGTGTGTGTGTTCGTGGAACACCAGCGAACACATATGCCAATACGTAAATACGTAGGTTGAAATAAATTAGGGGAATTAAAATGTTTAATAGCGTATTACGTATTAAAATGTTTAATAGCGTATTACGTATTACAATGTTTATAGCGTATTACGTATTAAAATGTTTAATAGCGTATTACGTATTAAAATGTTTAATAGCGTATTACGTATTAAAATGTTTAATAGCGTATTACGTATTAAAATGTTTAATAGCGTATTACGTATTAGAATGTTTATAGCGTATTACGTATTAAAATGTTTATAGCGTATTACGTATTAAAATGTTTAATAGCGTATTACGTATTAAAATGTTGATAGCGTATTACGTATTACAATTTTATAGCGTATTACTCATTAAAATGTTTAATAGCGTATTACGTATTCAAATGTTTATATCGTATTACGTAGGTTGAAATAAGTAAGAGGAATTAGAATGTTTATATCATATAACAGTTTGCATATTCATAGCGTAACGTAACAGTTTGATGTGTCAATAGATATTGCATTGGTGGGATTTTCAGACTTCCGGTGTCTTGTGATTTTGAGGAACTCCATGATGGCTGGGATGTCCCAACATAATGGCTGCTGGGATGTGCCAACATGATGGCTGGGATGTGCCAACATAATGGCTGCTGGGATGTGCCAACATGATGGCTGGGATGTCCCAACATAATGGCTGCTGGGATGTGCCAACATGATGGCTGCTGGGATGTCCCAACATAATGGCTGGGATGTGCCAACATAATGGCTGCTGGGATGTGCCAACATAATGGCTGGGATGTGCCAACATAATGGCTGCTGGGATGTGCCAACATGATGGCTGCTGGGATGTCCCAACATGATGGCTGCTGGGATGTCCCAACATGATGGCTGCTGGGATGTCCCAACATGATGGCTGCTGGGATGTGCCAACATAATGGCTGGGATGTGCCAACATAATGGCTGCTGGGATGTGCCAACATGATGGCTGCTGGGATGTGCCAATATGATGGCTGCTGGGATGTCCCAACATGATGGCTGCTGGGATGTGCCAACATGATGGCTGCTGGGATGTGCTAACATGATGGCTGCTGGGATGTCCCAACATGATGGCTGCTGGGATGTGCCAACATGATGGCTGCTGGGATGTGCCAACATGATGGCTGCTGGGATGTGCCAATATGATGGCTGCTGGGATGTCCCAACATGATGGCTGCTGGATGTCCCAACATGATGGCTGCGGGGATGTCCCAATATGATGGCTGCTGGATGTCCCAATTGATGGCTGCTGGAATGTCCCAACATGATGGCTGGGATTTTGCCAACATAAGGGCTGCTGGGATGCCCCAAACATAGTTTCCCATGCTCTGGGATGTCCCAACATGATTCATGGCTGGGATGTCCCAACATGATGGCTGCTGGGATGTCCCAAAAAGAGGGTTTGCTGGATGTGCCAACATGATGGCGCTGGGAAATGTCCCAACATGATTCATGGCTGCGGGGATGTCCAAACATGATTCTTTCCTGGTATGTCCCAACATGATGGCTGTTTGGATTTCCCAACAATGATGGCTGCTGGGAAGTCCCAACATTGATGGCAGCTGGGATGCCCCACATGATTTCATGGTGCTGGGATGTCCCAACATGATTCAGGCTGGGATGCCCCAACATGAGGCTGCTGGGATTCCCAACAAAAATGGCTGCTGGGATGTCCCAACATGATGGCTGCTGGGATGTGCTAACATGATGGCTGCTGGGATGTGCCAACATGATGGCTGCTGGGATGTCCCAACATGATGGCTGCTAGGATGTCCCAACATGATGGCTGCTGGGATGTCCCAACATGATGGCTGCTGGGATGTCCCAACATGATGGCTGCTGGGATGTCCCAACATGATGGCTGCTGGGATGTCCCAACATGATGGCTGCTGGGATGTCCCAACATGATTCATGGCTGCTGGGATGTCCCAACATGATGGCTGCTGGGATGTCCCAACATGATGGCTGCTGGGATGTCCCAACATGATGGCTGCTGGGATGTCCCAACATGATGGCTGCTGGGATGTCCCAACATGATGGCTGCTGGGATGTCCCAACATGATTCATGGTTGCTGGGATGTCCCAAGGCTGGGATGTCTTCCAACGATGTTCAGAGAGTCTGGTGGTAGATAGATAGATAGATAGAGAGAGAGAGAGAGAGAGAGAGAGAGAGAGAGAAAGAGAGAGAGAGAGAGAGATCAGTAGCCCTTACTGTTGCCATGCCTACGTGCCGACACCCCGTTGTCCTGTTCACCCCGTTTGTCAATAACGGAGGACGGTCAACAGGAACTGACCTTTGACCCCGGGGTCAAGCTTAGCTTGTCAGCTGGAGGGTCACTCGAGGTCAGATGTGTTCAGCCGTTGCGCCTGGGTATATATATATATATATATATATATATATATATATATATATATATATATATATATATATATATATATATATATATATATATATATATTGCACTGGTCTGTGACACGGGAGTCTCCCAGTACTAGGAGTACTAGGGGCATGAACATGCAGGAAGGTGAGAGGCATGAACGGGCAACGTGCAACGTGGATGTGAAGTAGCTGGAATAAACCATGGAAAGGGGTGTGTGGGAGTGTGATTGTTGATAGGGGAGCTGTGGTGTCGATGCATTGCACATGGCAGCTAGAGAATGGGTGTGAGCGAATGTGAGGGACCCCTTTCTTCCTCGTCTTGTGGCGCTACCTCACTAACGCTGGAAACGGCGAATTTGCAACCGCAGTTGCGACGTTGCAGTACAGGTTAAGACTACATGTGTCGCTCAAGAAGAGAGTTCTTCTACAATGGTTTTCCAGTTGGGCACTGCTCAGGCGCTACCACACTGAGAGAGAGCAACGGAGGGGGTCCATCCCAAATCGTCACCCACAAAGTAATTGTCTGTGGTTGAAAGACGAGGGGGTCATTGAATTGGGGGGGAGGGGGTTGTTATCTATAGGAGAAACCCGCTTGCCACGCTCTGATCTATCTACTCCGTGCGATCTATCTTGGAAGATCACCGGGGTAATGTAATCCCCCCTTTAAGATCACCGGGGTAATGTAATCACCTCTCTAAGATCACCGGGACAATGTAATCACCCCTCTAAGATCACCGGGGTAATGTAATCACCCCTCTAAGATCACCGGGGTAATGTAATCCCCCCCTCTAAGATCACCGGGGTAATGTAATCACCCCCCTCTAAGATCACCGGGGTAATGTAATCACCCCCTCTAAGATCACCGGGGTAATGTAATCACCCCTCTAAGATCACCGGGGTAATGTAATCCTCTAAGATCACCGGGGTAATGTAATCCTCTAAGATCACCGGGGTAATGTAATCCTCTAAGATCACCGGGGTAATGTAATCCTCTAAGATCACCGGGGTAATGTAATCCTCTAAGATCACCGGGGTAATGTAATCCTCTAAGATCACCGGGGTAATGTAATCCTCTAAGATCACCGGGGTAATGTAATCCTCTAAGATCACCGGGGTAATGTAATCCCCTCTAAGATCACCGGGGTAATGTAATCCTCTAAGATCACCGGGGTAATGTAATCCTCTAAGATCACCGGGGTAATGTAATCCTCTAAGATCACCGGGGTAATGTAATCCTCTAAGATCACCGGGGTAATGTAATCCTCTAAGATCACCGGGGTAATGTAATCCTCTAAGATCACCGGGGTAATGTAATCCCCTCTAAGATCACCGGGGTAATGTAATCCTCTAAGATCACCGGGGTAATGTAATCCTCTAAGATCACCGGGGTAATGTAATCCTCTAAGATCACCGGGGTAATGTAATCCTCTAAGATCACCGGGGTAATGTAATCCTCTAAGATCACCGGGGTAATGTAATCCTCTAAGATCACCGGGGTAATGTAATCCTCTAAGATCACCGGGTACAGCTCGCGAGCGAAGCGGTCGCGCCGCCCCCACACACACCCTCCGTCTCTCTCTCTCTCCCGCTGCTGTATCCATCCATCCGTCCCCCGCGCGCTCTGCGTCCGTCCGTAAATCGCGTTTATGTTACGGTGGGAGCACGAAGTCTATATGGGGCCGGCCGGGGCGACCCCGGGGCGACCCCGGCCCCGCGCTTCCAATGTTGCGATGGCGTGGTCAACCGTGATTTCATTTGCCGATTTTTCTTTTAATCCTCTCCTGTTTTAAGGGGGTTGTTTGAGGCGGTGGGAGGGAGGTGTATGAGAGGGAGGGAAGGAGGGATGATGATCTCTTTCGTCTCGCGGTAAATGCGGCGGGAGAGCCGCGAATAGCCTGCGCGCGAGGCATGTTTACGGCGCGGGGGGCGCGGCGGGGGGGGCCTCTGTCTAGTCGCTCACGCCGGGCAATTGTTGGAGACTTTGATCTTTATAAAGTGACGACGTGACAAATGACCGGGGTTGTGGGGTGGGGTTCGAGAGGGGCCCCCGCCGCCTCCATGGCGTGCGGGAGATCATTTCAGCCGGCGGCCGATGGCAGCGCCGCCCCCCCGGGGGCCCCTCTATACCCTGGTCTCCCACCTCGGGGCGCCCCGGGCCCCATCCCCGTCCCCCATCTACCATCCTCCAGTTCGAAAGCTATTGTTCCCTTCTTCCCCCTCCCTCCCACCCTTCGTTGGCCATCACGACCATTTTTCCCCTCGTCAGGCTGACGTGTGGGTGGGTGGGTGGGTTGGTGGGTTGGTGGGTGGGTTGGTGGGTGCTGGTGGGGTATATATAAAGGGAATGGGTGGGTGGGTAGGTAGGTGGGTGGTTTTCACTCCTATTAACTTTTTGATTCATAACACCCAACCCCCTTCCTCCCTCTCTCTCTCTTTCACACTCCCTCTCTTCCCTCCTCCTATCATCGTCCATTTTCCAGCAGCAGGGGGGGCGATCTGTCGAGAGGGAGGGAAACGAGGATGGTAAAAACGCTTGTGGGAGAGACTGTGGTCAGTCACGCCATGTGTATTTCCCCTGGGGGGGCGTCCTCCTCAAGTTAGCACCGGCTTCATCGCCCCGCGACGCGTTATCGCTTCATAGCACGATGGTGGACCCGAGACTTCGGGTACGACGGTACGACCCTAGAGTACGACGGTACGCCCCACGGGTACGATGGTATGACTCGGGTACGATGGTACGACCGTAGGGTACGATGGTATGACTCGGGTACGATGGTACGACCCTCAGGTACGACGGTACGACCCTAGAGTACGACGGTACGCCCCACGGGTACGATGGTATGACTCGGGTACGATGGGATGACTCGGGTACGATGGTACGACCGTAGGGTACGATGGTATGACTCGGGTACGATGGTACGACCCTCAGGTACGACGGTACGACCCTCGGGTACGACGGTACGACCCTCGGGTACGATGGTATAACTCGGGTATGATGGTACGACTTGGATACGATGGTACGACCCACGGGTGCGACGGTACGACCCTATGGTACGATGGTACGACCCTTGGGTACGACTTTCCGACCCTTGGGTTCATTGATACCAGCTTTAGGTACGATGGTACGACCCTTGGATACAGTGATAACAGCCTTGGGCACGATGGTACGACTCTTGGGCACGACTGTACGACCCATGAGCACAACGGTACGCCCCATGAGCACAACGGTACGACTCTTCAGCACAATGGTCCTCTTTCATTAAGCACGACTGTACGACTCCCTCTACAAGATGGTCGTGCACGATCCCTAAGCACGACTGTACGACCCTTGAGCACAACGGTACAGCCCCCGTGGTGTGATGGCATGACCTCTGTACGACCTGCCCTCTGTAGGTCAAAGGTCAGGCGTCATGAGGTGATAGGTCAGTGCGAGGTGAGGTCCAGTAATGTCGCCAGTGGCTTGAGTTCCAGGAACGACTTGTTGCTCTGAGTTCCAGGACTTTTATCAGTGGCTGAGTTCCAGGATCAACCAGTGGCTGAGTTCCAGGACCATCAGTAGTGGCTGAGTTCCAGGACCATCAGTAGTGGCTGAGTTCCAGGACCATCACCAGTGGCTGAGTTCCAGGACCATCACCAGTGGCTGAGTTCCAGGATCAACCAGTGGCTGAGTTCCAGGGCCATCACCAGTGGCTGAGTTCCAGGACCATCACCTGTGGCTGAGTTCCAAGACCATCACCAGTGGCTGAGTTCCAGGACCATCACCAGTGGCTGAGTTCCAGGACCATCACCAGTGGCTTGAGTTCCAGGACCATCACCTGTGGCTGAGTTCCAGGACTGTTACCAGTGGCTGAGTTCCAGGACCATCACCAGTGGCTGAGTTCCAGGACTGTTACCAGTGGCTGAGTTCCAGGACCATCACCAGTGGCTGAGTTCCAGGACCATCACCAGTGGCTGAGTTCCAGGACCATCACCAGTGGCTGAGTTCCAGGACTGTTACCAGTGGCTGAGTTCCAGGACCATCACCAGTGGCTGAGTTCCAGGACCATCACCAGTGGCTGAGTTCCAGGACTGTTACCAGTGGCTGAGTTCCAGGACCATCACCAGTGGCTGAGTTCCAGGACCATCAGTAGTGGCTGAGTTCCAGGACTGTTACCAGTGGCTGAGTTCCAGGACCATCACCAGTGGCTGAGTTCCAGGACCATCACCAGTGGCTGAGTTCCAGGACTGTTACCAGTGGCTGAGTTCCAGGACCATCACCAGTGGCTGAGTTCCAGGACCATCACCAGTGGCTGAGTTCCAGGACCATCACCAGTGGCTGAGTTCCAGGACCATCACCAGTGGCTGAGTTCCAGGACTGTTACCAGTGGCTGAGTTCCAAGACCATCACCAGTGGCTGAGTTCCAGGACCACGTATGCCCAGGTGAGGGACATCATGACGTGGGTCAAGAGGACCTGCAGGGGTGACTGGGGGGGGGGGGAGAAAGAAGTTGCCGTGGGGGGAAGAAGTTGCCGGGGGAAAGAAGTTGCTGGGGGAAAGAAGTTGCCAGGGGGGGAGAGAAGTTGCCGGAGGGGGGAGAGAAGTTGCCGGAGGGGGGAAAGAAGTTGCCGGGGGAAAGAAGTTGGCAGGGGGGGAAGAAGTTGCCAGGGGGGAGAGAAGTTGGCAGGGGGGGGAGAGAAGTTGCCGGGGGGGGAGAAGAAGTTGCCCAGGGGGAGGGGGGGGAGGTTAACTGCTGGAGAACTCGGTTAAGAAGGGAGAGGATGGGTGGGGGGGTCGATGATCATTGCCTTGGGGGGGGGGGGGAAAGATAGATTGGGCATAAATGATTGTTGAAGTGGGGGGGGCAAGCATTGGAGGGGGGGGGAAGAACTCGGTGAAGGAGGGGGGGTGGGGGGGATGATCATTGCCTTGGGGGGGGAGGGGAAAGATAGATTGGGCATAACTGATTGTAGAGGGGGGGGGGAAGAGAGACAGACCCTCCCCCCCCCCATGCAAGTCGCCATTTTTCGGGGGGAAGATGGGTTACGAAGACGTCCCAGAAGAAGCATAGAAAACGTGGTGCAGTTCCACTAGTGGTTAAAGGCGGACTTGGAGCCACGACTGGTATGACCCTTTTGACCTGACCTTTGACCTGACCTAGCCTTAACGAGGCGAGGACAACCCTTCGTATCGGCCCAAGGGATTCGAACCGGTGATTCGTGAAGTTCTCGTACCCGTCCACACGACGAATTGCGTCACGCACGCACGCGTCACGAATTCCGAAATCAACTCGCTCCGTCATTCGTGCTTTCTGAGGTACAGGTTGGCGCCAGGGGGAGTTACAGCGAAGGAAGTGGTGAATTGTACGGGGAAATACAGATGTGTGGAGATACAGACGTGTGGAAATACAGACGTACGGGAGATACAGACGTGTGGAAATACAGACGTGTGGAAATACAGACGTACGGGAAATACAGACGTGTGGAGATACAGACGTGTGGAGATACAGACGTGTGGAAATACAGACGTGTGGAGATACAGACGTGTGGAAATACAGACGTGTGGAAATACAGACATGTGGAAATACAGACGTGTGGAGATACAGACGTACGGGAAATACAGACGTGTGGATATAGAGACGTACGGGAGATACAGACGTGTGGAAATACAGACGTGTGGAGATACAGACGTGTGGAAATACAGACGTGTGGAAATACAGACGTACGGGAAATACAGACGTGTGGAAATACAGACGTACGGGAAATACAGACGTGTGGGAAATACAGACGTGTGGAGATACAGACGTGTGGAAATACAGACGTACGGGAATACAGACGTGTGGAGATACAGACGTGTGGAGATACAGTCCATTTCCAGTCGTGTGGCCTTGTGAGGGTGTTTTTGTTGCTGTTGGTGGATCTAGACAGCCACTGATCGACGGATTTCTTGTGATAGCTTCAATTATTATCGTCTTTTGACCCTTTTTTTTTTTTTAATTGTATGTCCAAGGTTCCATGTGAGCCATGGCTTGAGATAGACGGTCAATTGGACGGGCGAGGCCATAAGCATGAAGTCTGGCTGGGCCCGTCCATAGCTGGGGGTGCTGACCCCCCCTGGGCACCTCAGCCAGGGATAGTCAGTAGGGGGCCCACAGGAAGGGATAGTCAGTAGGGGCCCACAGGGAGGGATAGTCGATAGGGGCCCACAGCCAGGGATAGTCAGTAGGGGGCCCACAGCTAGGGATGGTCAATAGGAGGCCCACAGGGAGGGATAGTCAGTAGGGGGCCCACAGGAAGGGATAGTCAGTAGGGGCCCACAGCCAGGGATAGTCAGTAGGGGCCCACAGGAAGGGATAGTCAGTAGGGGCCCACAGGAAGGGATAGTCAGTAGTGGCCCCACAGCCAGGGATAGTCAGTAGGGGGCCCACAGCCAGGGATAGTCAGTAGGGGCCCACAACCAGGGTTAGTCAGTGGGTCCTCCTCAGCCCACCGGAATCATGACCCCCTCAGTGAAAGCCATGGGGCGCGCTCTCATCCAGTAAGAGCCATGGGGCGCCCCCCTAAGCCAGTGAGAGCCATGGGGCACCCCATCAGCCAGTGAGAGCCATGACACGCCCCATCAGCCAGTGAGAGCCATGGGGCGCCGCCTCCTTAGCCAGTTAGAGCCACGGGGCGCCCCATCAGCCAGTGAGAGCCATGGGGCGCGCCCCATCAGCCCGTGAGAGCCATGGGGCGCCCCATCAGCCAGTGAGAGCCATGGGGCACCCCATCAGCCAGTGAGAGCCATGACACGCCCCATCAGCCAGTGAGAGCCATGGGGCGCCCCATCAGCCAATGAGAGCCATGGAGCGCCCTCCTGGGCCAGTGAGAGCCATCGGGGCACCCCATCAGCCCGTGAGAGCCATGACACGTCCCATCAGCCAGTGAGAGCCATGGAGCGCCCTCCTGGGCCAGTGAGAGCCATCGAGGCTCCCCTCCCTCAGCCAGTGAGTGATGAGAGGGCGTTAAGTCAGCGCGGGGCGCCCCGAGCGAGGGAGGCGCTGCTGCCGGCGTGGATGACGAAGGGCAACAGGTTGTGCCATGGGACAATGGCTTAGGGGGAGGAGGGAGGGAGGGAGGGAGGTTAACGTGAAGCAGGGATGGATGGGAGGTTGTCATGCGCCCTGCTCGTTAATCCCATCGTTTGTCATATGGCGGACTCGTTAATCGTATGTCATGAGGACAGGCAAGGGTAATCCCCCCATGCGTTTAGGGCGGCCCCTACCCAACAGTCGCTCTCCCTCCCTCCCTTCCTCATTCCCCCTCACCACCTTCTCTCTCTCTCCCCTATCGTATCTCAGTGGCTCTCTCTCTCTCTCTCTCTCTCTCTCTCTCTCTCTCTCTCTCTCTGTCCCGTCGTTCTTGCTTTTCTGAACTGTGTGTGTGTGTGTGTGTGTGTGTGTGTGTGTGTGTGTGTGTGTGTCTCCCCACCCACCTCACCCCCAGCCGGGGACATGTTGTATCGCCGTCATCTCCCGGCCAAACTCTTGTGGAGTCCAGATTAACCTCCCCATCTTCTCCCTCTTCACCCCACCACCCACCTCCTCCTCCTCCTCACCCCACTCTCCTGCACCCCATCACCCCGCCGCCGCCACCACCACTCCACCACCACACTTCCCCTCTTTTCAACCCCCCTCCCTCTACCTTCCAGTCCTCTCCCCCCCCCTTACATCCCCACTCTCCTGCACCCCATCACCCCAACACCCCAACACCACTCCACCACCACACTCCCCTCTCTTCACCTTCCCCTACCTTCCACCCACCCACATCTCCACCATTTCTCACCCTCCCCTCCCCCTCCCTCTCCCTTCTTCCTCTTCTTCTTCTTCTTCTTCTTCTTCTTCTTCTTCTTCTTCTTCTTCTTCTTCTCTCATCACTCATCTTTATCTCTCAATCTCTTCATTGTCTCCCAGTTTTCGTTTTCTCTCCTTCTCTTAACCAATTTTCTCTTTTGCCATCTTTGCCCCACATGTCTGTGTCCCCTTTTTCCCATCAACCTTTTCTTTTCTTTTTTTTTATTTTAATTGTTCCTCGCCCCCTTCGCACGTGAGATACACCTGGTCAACCAGATTATCTTATCTCTCTTATCTCTCCAAACTATCTTTATCTCCCGTCTCCCGTAGCCTTTCCTTGTTTGTGTCCTTCCTCAGCCCGACCATCTGATATATATATATACATATATATATATATATATATATATATATATATATATATATATATATATATATATATGTATATATATATTTTTTTTTTTTTTTATACTTTGTCGCTGTCTCCCGCGTTTGCGAGGTAGCGCAAGGAAACAGACGAAAGAAATGGCCCAACCCCCCCCCCCCATACACATGTACATACACACGTCCACACACGCAAATATACATACCTACACAGCTTTCCATGGTTTACCCCAGACGCTTCACATGCCTTGCTTCAATCCACTGACAGCACGTCAACCCCTGTATACCACATGACTCCAATTCACTCTATTTCTTGCCCTCCTTTCACCCTCCTGCATGTTCAGGCCCCGATCACACAAAATCTTTTTCACTCCATCTTTCCACCTCCAATTTGGTCTCCCTCTTCTCCTCGTTCCCTCCACCTCCGACACATATATCCTCTTGGTCAATCTCTCCTCACTCATTCTCTCCATGTGCCCAAACCATTTCAAAACACCCTCTTCTGCTCTCTCAACCACGCTCTTTTTATTTCCACACATCTCTCTTACCCTTACGTTACTTACTCGATCAAACCACCTCACACCACACATTGTCCTCAAACATCTCATTTCCAGCACATCCATCCTCCTGCGCACATCTCTATCCATAGCCCACGCCTCGCAACCATACAACATTGTTGGAACCACTATTCCCTCAAACATACCCATTTTTGCTTTCCGAGATAATGTTCTCGACTTCCACACATTTTTCAAGGCTCCCAAAATTTTCGCCCCCTCCCCCACCCTATGATCCACTTCCGCTTCCATGGTTCCATCCGCTGACAGATCCACTCCCAGATATCTAAAACACTTCACTTCCTCCAGTTTTTTTTATTACACGAAAGTGCACTTGGGAACTTATCGTGTTTCATTTCCCCCCCGTGGACTCATAGGAATATCTCGATCACGCGCAAAATTGTGATCCTTTCCAATATATATATATATATATATTTATATATATATATATATATATATATATATATAT
This sequence comes from Panulirus ornatus, assembly GCF_036320965.1. Lineage (NCBI taxonomy): Eukaryota > Metazoa > Arthropoda > Malacostraca > Decapoda > Palinuridae > Panulirus > Panulirus ornatus. The sequence continues at coordinate 42,918,602 of NC_092230.1, forward strand.
ATATATATATGTATATATATATATAAATATATGTTTATATATATATATATATATATATATATATATATATATATATATATATATATATATATATATATATATATATATATATATTGGAAAGGATCACAATTTTGCGCGTGATCGAGATATTCCTATGAGTCCACGGGGGGGAAAATGAAACACGATAAGTTCCCAAGTGCACTTTCGTGTAATAATCACATCATCAGGGGAGACACAAGAGAGAAATAAAAGTCAGTTGATATACATCGAAAAGACGTAGCTAGGACGCCATTTGGTAAACACGTGATTGTCCAAAACATACAACGAGCGTATCATAAACTTACCATTTTACAAATTTTATCAACAATAAAGTCATCTAATTTGTATAGACCATTACTAGTATTAAGATTATAATTCTTTGTGTATTTGATGATAGAAGATTCAATGATATTTCTCGTGGTGATAGAGTTAGAGTTAATAACTGAGGTGGCATCACTCCAGTCAATACAATGATCATGATATTTGACGTGATTAAACAAGGCATTTGATTCTTGTCCCGTTCTTAAACTACATTTATGTTGCTTAAGTCTAACAGAAATATCCTGACCAGTCTGACCAACATAATATTTATCACAATTTCCACAAGACACTTTCATTTTCCCCGTGGACTCATAGGTATATATATATATATATATATATATATATATATATATATATATATATATATATATATATATATATATAATATAGTTGTGTGGGGACGTGATCGAAGTGTGGGGTCGGGTGTGGGACTATACGCTGAACTTCGTCAAGTCTTGTGGGGGCGTAACACCGGGATATGCGAGTTCAGGCGGTCCGCGTTGTAAACTCCCTGTTACTCAGCGTCCAGTCAGGTTCACAGCGGAAGGAAGAGGACCATACGAACGTAGGTTTAATGCCAGGTGTGTATATATACAGAGAGAGAGAGAGAGAGAGAGAGAGAGAGAGAGAGAGAGAGAGAGAGAGAGAGAGGAGCTCGATGGAAATGTAATGACTGGTTCACTCCAAGAGAGCTGAAGTTGTGCTATGGTGGAGACGTGCCTACGGGTCACTACCGAGAGGCAGGAGGGGGGAAATAAGTGGGAGGGGGAGGAAATAAGTGGGAGGGGGGAGGAAAACAGGGGAAAAACTTTTGTGATTGGTGTTGTGGACACAGGCTAGAGGGCGTTTCATAAGGTAGAGGACAGCTGAGGGTGACGGAGGGGCTGAATGGTATGTGGTGTTCGAGGGTGTGTGTTCACAGTGGAGGACTGCGATGCTGTGGCTCCCCCACGGGTTGATGAGGTGATGGAGTGTGAGGGGAGGGTGGAGGTGCTGCTGCTGGTAGGGAATCGAGGTGTCCAAGGATGGGCGGAGCCGACAGGTAAATGGCCTTGACCCATTTAAAGGCCCGAGATCCATGTGATGTGTGTGTGTGTGTGTGTGTGTGTGTGTGTGTGTGTGTGTGTGTGTGTGTGTGTTCCACTGTGGAAACACTGTCGAATTTTTCGTTCAGTTCATCATATCTTTATATCATTATCTTCTCCCTGCTGTACCCATGACCTACTCCCTGCTGTACCCCTGTCTTCCTCACCTGCTGTACCCCTGTCTTCCTCACCTGCTGTACCCCTGTCTTCCTCACCTGTTGTACCCCTGTCTTCCTCACCTGTTGTACCCCTGTCTTCCTCACCTGCTGTAACCCTGTCTTCCTCACCTGCTGTACCCCTGTCTTCCTTACCTGCTGTACCCTGTCTCCCTCATCTGCTGTACCCCTGTCTTCCTCACATGCTGTACCCCTGTCTTCCTCCCCTGCTGTACCCTGTCTTCCTCACCTGCTGTACCCTGTCTTCCTCACCTGCTGTACCCCTGTCTTCCTCCCCTGCTGTACCCCTGTCTTCCTCCCCTGCTGTACCCCTGTCTTCCTCCCCTGCTGTACCCCTATCTTCCTCCCCTGCTGTACCCCTGTCTCCCTCACCTGCTGTACCCCTGTCTTCCTCACCTGCTGTACCCCTGTCTTCCTCACCTGCTGTACCCCTGTCTTCCTCACCTGCTGTACCCTGTCTTCCTTACCTACTGTACCCTGTCTTCCTTACCTACTGTACCCTGTCTTCCTCACCTGCTGTACCCCTGTCTTCCTCACCTGCTGTACCCTGTCTTCCTCACCTGCTGTACCCTGTCTTCCTCCCCTGCTGTACCCCTGTCTTCCTCACCTGCTGTACCCTGTCTTCCTCACCTGCTGTACCCTGTCTTCCTTACCTGCTTTACCCTGTCTCCCTCACCTGCTGTACCATGTTTTCCTCACCTGCTGTACCCTGTCTTCCTCCCCTGCTGTACCCCTGTCTTCCTCCCCTGCTGTACCCTGTCTTCCTTACCTGCTGTACCCTGTCTTCCTCACCTGCTGTACCCTGTCTTCCTCCCTGCTGTACCCTGTCTTCCTCCCTGCTGTACCCCTGTCTTCCTCACCTGCTGTACCCTGTCTTCCTCCCTGCTGTACCCTGTCTTCCTTACCTGCTGTACCCTGTCTTCCTCACCTGCTGTACCCCTGTCTTCCTCCCCTGCTGTACCCTGTCTCCCTCACCTGCTGTACCCCTGTCTTCCTCACCTGCTGTACCCTCGCCAGCCGGCACTCCAAGTGGGTCAATACAGCTGCAATTTTCGTTGCTGTCTCACACCTTGACCACCGCAGACCACTTCCCCCCACCCCCCCACCCCCCCTCGACACCTGGGGTGTGTGTGTGGGGGGGGGAGAGGTCGTCTTACCTCCCCCTCCTCCCCCCTCCCCCTCCTCCCCCCCTCCCCTCCTCCCCCCCTCCCCTCCTCCCCCCCTCCCCCCCCCTTCAGTCTGACCAACACAGGACGCACTTGCCCCTCCTCCCTTCCCCCCCTCTCCCCCTTCCCCCTCTCCCCCTTCCCTCTTGTCCCCTCCCCTCTCCCCCTTCCCTTACCTGGCCAGCGTGGGGGGGGGGGAAGGAAGCACCACCCCCCCACCTGTACCCTTTACTTTGAGCGTTTAGAAAAAAAAAAGTTGTTTCTCTCTCTCTCTCTCTCTCTCTCTCTCTCTCTCTCTCTCTCTCTCTCTCTCTCTCTCTCTCTCTCTCTCTCTCAGTCTCGCCTGCCTTTGCCGTGGAGCCAAGACGACGACAGCGCCACCACACACCACGAGAGACCCGGGACCATCTTCCAACGACCCCGGGGGTTGTGTGCTCGTAGAGACGTCAGCTGTACACCTGACTCACGAGACTGTGTTGGTGTAGACGTCAGCTGTACACCTGACTCACGAGACTGTGTGTTGGTGTAGACGTCAGCTGTACACCTGACTCACGAGACTGTGTGTTGGTGTAGACGTCAGCTGAGACTGTGTGTTGGTGTAGACGTCAGCTGTACACCTGACTCACGAGACTGTGTGTTGGTGTAGACGTTCGATACACACCTGCCTTAGAAGAGTGTGTGTTAGTGTAGTCGTTAGATACACACCTGCCTTAGAAGAGTGTGTGTTAGTGTAGACGTTAGATACACACCTGACTTAGAAGAGTGTGTGTTAGTGTAGACGTTAGATACACACCTGACTTAGAAGAGTGTGCGTTAGTGCAGACGTTAGATACACACCTGAGTTAGAAGAGTGTGTGTTAGTGTAGACGTTAGATACACACCTGACTTAGAAGAGTGTGTGTTAGTGCAGACGTTAGATACACACCTGCCTTAGAAGAGTGTGTGTTAGTGTAGACGTTAGATACACACCTGACTTAGAAGAGTGTGTGTTAGTGTAGACGTTAGATACACACCTGACTTAGAAGAGTGTGTGTTAGTGTAGACGTTAGATACACACCTGCCTTAGAAGAGTGTGTGTTAGTGTAGACGTTAGATACACACCTGCCTTAGAAGAGTGTGTGTTAGTGTAGACGTTAGATACACACCTGCCTTAGAAGAGTGTGTGTTAGTGTAGACGTTAGATACACACCTGACTTAGAAGAGTGTGTCGCTTCTTTTTCTTTGTTTGTTTGTGTTTTTGTTTGTTGGACGTCGTCGTAAAGTGATAACGTGGGATGCTGTGAGCAAGCCACCTGGTGCATGAGGGAAGGCCTTATGACCCGTGTGGAGTGCCTCATTACCACGGGGTGAGGGGGGGGGGGAAGTCGAGAGAGAGAGAGAGAGAGAGAGAGAGAGAGAGAGAGAGAGAGTGGATGACATCCTCGAGGTACTCCCCCCTCCCCTCCCCACACACCCCCTCCCCTTCCCTTCCCCTCGTCAGCCACCGGGGGTCGACCGACGGACCGAACTCCCCCCTTACTTCCCTCCCTTTTCTCTCTCTCTCTCTCTCTCTCTCTCTCTCTCTCTCTCTCTCTCTCTCTCTCTCTCTCTCTCTCTCTCTCTCTCTCTATCTATCTATCTATCTATCTCGTTCCCCTCCCTCACCAGTTTTTAGAGCCACGAACTCATCCACACACACACACCCTCTCTCTCTCCCTCTCCACCCATGCATGTGGCTCCCTCCCTCCCTCGCCACACCAAGGTGTCACACTCATTGCAGTCGAGGTGGGAGTTCAACCACCGCATTTGGCACGGCTGCTGCTGCTGCTACCTGCCTACCTCTTCCTCCTCCTCCTCCTCCTCCTCTACCTCTTCCTCTTCCTCCTCCTCCTCTACCTCTTCCTCCTCCTCCTCCGCCCTGGCATACCAGACCGTCATGTGGAGCGGGGACGGGACGGGCGGGGGAGGAAAAAAGTTGTCTCGACTTGCTTTGCATCCGCATCCTTTGCCACCCGATGGGTCGCCCGCCCACCCACCCGCCCGCGGCGCCGCCCTCCTCCTCCTCCTCCTCCTCCTCCTCCTCCTCCTCCTCCTCCCCTCCCCTCGTATGCATCTCCCCGCCACCTTGTGTCGCCAGACCTGCCTGCTGCCCCACACCACACCACACCTCCTCCTCCTCCTCCTCCTCACCTCACCTCACCCTCCAAACCCCGTGTACGCCGTTGCGTTACCTCCCGCCCGACGCTGCTCTTGTCTTGTGTGGAGGGCGTGGCACACCCACTCACCCTCACCCCCACTTTTTTTTTTTTTTTTGCTTTGGCCAAGTGTGTGTGTGTGTGTGTGTGTGTGTGTGTTGTGTGTGTGTGT
>NC_092230.1:42928734-42956234 GCF_036320965.1 Panulirus ornatus
CTCCCTGGGGTGTGCTGGGGAGTGGGGTGACACGGGGAACCTCCCTAGGGTGTGCTAGGGAGTGGGATGACACGGGGAGCCTCCCTAGGGTGTGCTAGGGAGTGGGGTGACACGGGGAACCTACCTGGGGTGTGCTAGGGAGTGGGGTGACACAGGGAACCTCCCTGGGGTGTGCTAGGGAGTGGGGTGACACAGGGAACCTCCCTGGGGTGTGCTGGGGAGTGGGGTGACACGGGGAACCTCCCTAGGGTGTGCTAGGGAGTGGGGTGACACGGGGAACCTCCCTAGGGTGTGCTGGGGAGTGGGGTGACACGGGGAACCTCCCTGGGGTGTGCTGGGGAGTGGGGTGACACGGGGAACCTCCCTAGGGTGTGCTAGGGAGTGGGGTGACACGGGGAACCTCCCTGGGGTGTGCTGGGGAGTGGGGTGACACGGGGAACCTACCTGGGGTGTGCTGGGGAGTGGGGTTGACACAGGGGACCTCCCTGGGGTGTATAGTGTTATTCATGCTCCTCATACTGGGGAGCATGTCCCCCTGAAGCTGGGGTAGTCATGCTCCTCCCTCTCTGGGGAGCAGCACCTCCCCCTGAAGCTGTGGTAGACATGCCCCTCCCTCTCTGGGGAGCACCACCTCCCCCTGAAGCTCGTGGTAGTCATGCTCCTCCCTCTCTGGGGAGCACCACCTCCCCCCTGAAGCTGTAATAGTCATGCTCTCTCCCTCTCTGGGGAGCACCACCTCCCCCCTGAAGCTGGGGTAGTCATGCTCCTCCCTCTCTGGGGAGCAGCACCTCCCCCTGAAGCTGTGGTAGACATGCCCCTCCCTCTCTGGGGAGCATGTTCCCCTGAAGCTGGGGTAGTCATGCCCCTCCCTCTCTGGGGAGCAGCACCTCCCCCCTGAAGCTGGGGTAGTCATGCTCCTCCCTCTCTGGGGAGCACCACCTCCCCCTGAAGCTTTGGTAGCCATGCTCCTCCCTCTCTGGGGAGCAGCACCTCCCCCCTGAAGCTGTGGTAGCCATGCTCTCTCCCTCTCTGGGGAGCAGCACCTCCCCCCTGAAGCTGTGGTAGTCATGCCCCCTCCCTCCCTCTCTGGGGAGCATGTTCCCCTGAAGCTGGGGTAGCCATGCTCTCTCCCTCTCTGGGGAGCACCACTTCCCCCCTGAAGCTGTAGTAGCCATGCTCCTCCCTCTCTGGGGAGCAGCACCTCCCCCCTGAAGCGAGGGGCGGCCATTTACGAATGTTAATCATCGTCAGCAATACCATAAGCTGGAGTCTTGAGGGGACCAAGGTGAAGTGACTTTGGCTCAGCCATTGGTTAGGTTGGGTTAGGTTGGGTTAAGTTAGGTTAGGTTAGTGTCAGGGCTCGGAAAGTCAGTTCTATGGCTAGTAGGTTGAATTAGGCTAGTTAGGTTAGGTTAAGTTAGGCTAGTTATGTTATGTTAGGTTAGGTTAGGTTAGGTTAGGTTGGTGTCAGTGCTCTGAAAGTCAGTTCTATGGCTAGTAGGTTGAATTAGGCTAGTTAGGTTAGGTTAAGTTAGGCTAGTTATGTTATGTTAGGTTAGGTTGGTGTCAGTGCTCTGTAAGTCAGTTCTATGGCTAGTAGGTTGAATTAGGCTAGTTAGGTTAGGTTGAGTTAGGCTAGTTAGGTTAGGTTGAGTTAGGCTTGTTAGGTTAGGTTAGGTTAGGTTAGGTTAGGTTAGGTTAAGGTCAGTGCTCTGAAAGTCAGTGCTGTGGCTAGTAGGTTCAGTTACGCTAGTTAGGTTAGGTTAGGTTAGGCTAGTTAGGTCAAGGTCAGTGCTCTGAAAGTCAGTGCTGTGGCTAGTAGGTTCAATTACGCTAGTTAGGTTAAGTTAGGTTGGGGTCAGTGCTCTGAAAGTCACTTCTGTGGCTAGTAGGTTGAATTACGGTAGTTAGGTTAAGTTAGGTTAAGGTCAGTGCTCTGAAAGTCACTTCTGTGGGTAGTAGGTTGAATTACGGTAGTTAGGTTAGGGTCAGTGCTCTGAAAGTCACTTCTGTGGGTAGTAGGTTGAATTACGGTAGTTAGGTTAAGGTCAGTGCTCTGAAAGTCACTTCTGTGGCTAGTAGGTTGAATTACGGTAGTTAGGTCAGATGAAGCGCGTTGTCCTTGGGTTGACTTGACGTTGGGCAACGTTCCCTTTTATCGTCTTGCGTGGAGATGGATGCGTTGTACATGGGTTAAAGTTACAGAACTTCAAGTTTGAAGTCGAATTAAGTCTTGATTTTATTGGCCAGAGTCAGATTCAAGTGTGGTGCTGTTGGGTTGGGTTTGGACCACGTCAAGTGTGGTGGTGGTGGTTGGTGGTGGTGGTTGGTTGTGGTTGTGGTGGTTGGTTGTGGTTGTGGTGTTGGTGGTCAGTTGTGTTTGCTTGTTGGCCGAGCGGACCTGGACCGTCGCGGTGAGGAGCCGTGTTGACGACCCATGCCTTGTGTCCCCTATCGTCCAGCCACGTCCCACCTCACCTTACAGGGGAGTACCAGCAGCAACAACACGCCCTCCTTCTCCCTCCACCTCCCTAGTGTGGTTAGTACTCCCTCCCTCTCTCCCTCCCTCCGTGGATGGTTGTAGATGCCCCGGGAGGGAGTTTGGATGTACCCCTCTACATGGACGAGGCTGGTGATGGTTACTTCCCCCTCATTCCATCCCTTCGACACGGGGTTGTGGTGGTGCCTCTCCCATGGGTAGCTGAGGCATTGATGTGGGTCGTAGATGCCGACAGAACACACGACGCGTTGCTCCCATCATAACCACCAGGTGTGTGGTAGGGAAGGAGGAGGAAGAGGAAGGGGGCGATGTGGTAGGAGCAATGGTGTTGATGGTTGAGGGGCGCACACGACACTTCGCTACCATCATAACCACCAGGTGTGTGGTAGGGAAGAAGGAGGAAGAGGAAGGGGGCGATGTGGTAGGAGCAATGGTGTTGATGGTTGAGGGGCGCACACGACACTTCGCTACCATCATAACCACCAGGTGTGTGGTAGAGGAGGAGGAGGAGGAGGGGGCGATGTGGTAGGAGCAATGGTGTTGATGGTTGAGGGCCGCACACGACACTTCGCTACCATCATAACCACCAGGTGTGTGGTAGGGAAGGAGGAGGAGGAAGAGGAGGAGGAGGGGGCGATGTGGTAGGAGCAATGGTGTTGATGGTTGATGGGGCGCGCACACACGACACTTCGCTACCATCATAACCTCCAGGTGTGTGGTAGGGAAGGAGGAGGAGGAAGAGGAGGAGGGGGCGATGTGGTAGGAGCAATGGTGTTGATGGTTGATGGGCGCGCGCCCACGACGCTTCGCTACCATCATAACCACCAGGTGTGTGGTAGGGAAGAAGGAGGAGGAGGGGGCGATGTGGTAGGGGCAATGGTGTTGATGGTTGAGGGGCGCGCACGACACTTCGCTACCATCATAACCTCCAGGTGTGTGGTAGGGAAGGAGGAGGAAGAGGAAGGGGGCGATGTGGTAGGAGCAATGGTGTTGATGGTTGAGGGGCGCGCACGACACTTCGCTACCATCATAACCACCAGGTGTGTGGTAGGGAAGAAGGAGGAGGAGGTAGAGGAGGAGGGGGCGATGGTGTTGATGGCGCGGGTGGCGCGGCGCTGGGGGCGCGCCTCCTGGCAGAGATCATTAAGACTGGTCAGCGATCATCAGCCACTGCTCCTCCACTCTGGTTTCCCCCCCTCTCCTTGTCAATAATTCGATGACCTTGAGTGATCGTGTTGACCCAGGACTGACTCCCTCAATTTCACCCTGGGCCCTTCTCTCTCTCTCTCTCACCCCTCTCCTCCACCCAGCACCACCACACGACCCAGGCATAATATTTATGTTGGTCTCTGGGTTTGGTGAATGGTTGGGTCTCATTTCTTGCCTATCGAGGGTAAGTAAAGGTTTACTTACGCCAGGCGAGTGTGTTCGGTCAGGCTGTGTGTGGCCGCGTCCGGCATGGCGATGTGCCTTTAACGTTCTCGATGATTGGATAAACTTGTTTGGTCAAGTTGTTCTTTACGTTTTCTTTCTTTCTCTCTCTCTCTCTCTCTCTCTCTCTCTCTCTCTCTCTCTCTCTCTCTCTCTCTCTCTCTCTCTCTCTCTCTCTCTCTCTGTCTCCCTTTTTCTTTTCCTTATCTGGGCTGGACGGGTTCCAGGATGGGTGGGTTCAACAGCCTCAGCAGATCTACCCACCCCTTACCCACCCTTCCTACCTACCTTACCCACCCTTCCTACCTACCTACCTCACCCACCCTTCCTACCTACCTCACCCACCCTTCCTACCTACCTTACCCACCCTTCCTACCTACCTTGCCTTCTCAGTGACCTGGGTTGGTCCCACAACAGCTTGCCACCGTGGTTTACCCTGGCCACCAGAGACCCTCCCCTTCCAGTTGATCCAGGAAGACCACCTCCTAGCGTCCCTCAGAGACCCTCCCAGCTCGTTAAAGCCCCCCCCCCCCTCCAAGGCTGGTGTGTAACTAAAGCGTTTCCAGCGCTACGCGTTCGTGGACTCTGCTTCATCGGGCTTCTGTAAATTGTAAAAAAAAATATTGTGTATAGTTATTTTTTTTTTTTACTTTTTCTGTGGCGTGATCAAGGTGTCCGTCCACACCTGCTTCTCATTTTCTACGTAGTCTGGATCCCTGACGTAGGCCATTGCATCGCCCCCCCCCCCGTCGGGGAAAGGGGACTGTTTCCTAATAGACCGACCATTGCATCGGTCCCCCGTCGGGAAAAGGGGGGGACTCTTGACTAATAGACTAACTATTGCATCGTCCCCCCCGTCGGGAAAAGGGGACTGTTGACTAATAGACCAACCATTGCATCGGTCCCCCGTCGGGAAGGGGGGACTCTTGACTAATAGACCAACCATTGCATCGTCCCCCGTCGGGAAGGGGGACTGTTGACTAATAGACTAACCCTTGCATCGTCCCCCCCCCCCGTCGGGGAAAGGGGACGGTTTCCTAATAGACCGATCCTTGCATCGTCCCCCGTCGGGAAAGGGGGGGTGACTCTTGACTAATAGACTAACCATTGCATCGTCCCCCGTCGGGAAAGGGGACTGTTGACTAATAGACTAATCCTTGCATCGTCCCCCGTCGGGAAGGGGGGACTGTTGACTAATAGACCAACCATTGCATCGGTCCCCCGTCGGGAAGGGAGGACTGTTTCCTAATAGACCGACCATTGCATCGTCCCCCGTCGGGAAGGGGGGACTGTTGACTAATAGACCAACCATTGCATCGGTCCCCCGTCGGGAAGGGAGGACTGTTTCCTAATAGACCGACCATTGCATCGTCCCCCGTCGGGAAGGGGGACTGTTGACTAATAGACTAACCATTGCATCGCCCCCCCCCCCCCGTCGGGGAAAGGGGACTGTTTCCTAATAGACCGACCATTGCATCGGTCCCCCGTCGGGAAGGAGGGAGGGACAAGACCCCTTCCTTTCGGAAGGGAGCCCTCGGAGTCTCGGCAGTGAACTATTGTTTTTATCTTGCTGAGTCGTGGAGGTTGGGGTGTGTGGGGGAGGAGGGGGGATGTTGGTCTTCTAGACTCCTCGTGAGTCGTTTTCCTCCCCACGCCTCCCCTCCCCACGCCTTCCCTCCCCACGCCTCCCCACGCCGGGGTCTGAGCCTCGGCCCGCCCTTGCCCCGCCCGCCTTCATCTCGTCTTACTCTCCGTAATCGAAGTCTCAGATCCCTTCCCTTCCTCTCTCGTCCCTCCATCACATGCTGGACCTTCCCCTTTCCCCTTCTCCCTTCCCCCCCTCCCTCCTCCTCCTCCTCCTTCCCCATCCCGCCGCTATCTAGGAGACGTGGTTCTCATTCCAGCGTCCCCCATGTTCACGCTGGACCCGATATTTAGCTTTCTGAATGACCCTCCCTCCCTCCCTCCCTCCTCCCTCCCTCCCTCCCTCCCTCCCTCCCTCCCTTCCTCCTTCCCTCCTTCCCTCCCTCCTTCCCTCCTGTAAATTAGTTTATGATGTGAGAACGACAGGATTTCCTCCTTGTCGGGAAAGAATATATATATATATATTGGGTTCGAATCCCTTCGCTTTTAGGAATGGGTCGGAGGATCATCGTCCTACTTTGGCGGTTCATTCCCCACGTCTCGCATTTTGTCTCGTGTGTGTGTGTGTGTGTGTGTTATCCCCTCCGCGTAGCGTTGGCGAACGACTTATCTCTTCCCTGATGCATCAGCGGATAATATATATATATATATATATATATATATATATATATATATATATATATATATATATATATATATATATATATATAATTTCTTTTCAGCATCCGTAGCCGAGAGAGAGAGAGAGAGAGAGAGAGAGAGAGAGAGAGAGAGAGAGAGAGAGAGAGAGAGAGAGAGAGAGAGAGAGAGAGAGAGAGAGAGAGAGAGAGAGAGAGAGAGAGAGAGAGAGAGAGAGAGAGAGAGAGAGAGAGAGAGAGAGAGAGAGAGAGAGAGAGAGGCAGGCGCTGGTCCTCTCGGGTTGATGAACTCCAAGATAAACCATCCAGGCGACGTATCGAAAAAAAAAAAACCTCCTGGTTTCCACCACCTCCCCACACACAAACCCCCTTTTTTTTTTTTTGTTGTGGATTCACGTTGTCTGCTGGCCTCCGACGGCCTGGAGTGGGACTTGAGTGGACGTGGGGTGGTGGTCTCGGCCCTCCGGAGGGCGCTGAAGGTCCAGGACTCGTGTATGTCGTCATTTCTCGTGGAGGGTTGGTGTTCGAGAGAGGGTAACAGGGTGTGGGCGGGTTAGTGGCTCTGGCCCACCTCATCCTACAGAGTTGCTGACCGTCCACCTCGGCCTGAGGTCGCGCCCTGTCTGGGTTCGAGTCCTCCCTGGGCCTTGGCCGTCGGTCCCACACTCAGCCCAGGTGTTCGTCCTCCCCTCGGGGCTATTTGATAAGTGGGTACTGAGGCAGAGGTGTGTGTGTGTGTGTGTGTGTGTGTGTATGTGTGTGTGTGTGTGTGTGTGTGTGTGTGTGTGTGTGTGTATGTGTGTGTGTGTGTGTGTGTGTGTGTGTGTGTGTGTGTGTTGATTCTCATGAATATTCTATGACATTCTTAAGTTATTTGTTGCGCTTGACTGAAGGGAATCCTTCAAAGTTCAGATATTTTTTTTCTTTTTGTCAATTTAGGCTGTATCTGGTCGTCGACCAGGTGCGAGAGGTTTACAGCTGGTCGTCGACCAGGTGCGAGAGGTTACAGCTGGTCGTCGACCAGGTGCGAGAGGTTACAGCTGGTCGTCGACCAGGTGCGAGAGGTTACAGCTGGTCGATCAGGTCCGCGAGGCAGCAGCTGGTCGACCAGCCACAGAAGGCAGCAGTTGGTCGACCATGGCTGAGGGGGGCGGGCAGCAGCAGCCACTGGGTCGAGACCAGGTCTTGAGAAGCAGCAGCTGGACGACCAGGCCCTTGCGTAGGGGGAGGGAAGGGATGGGGGGGAGAGGGTGGTAGAGACGACCTGGTAGTTCTACACCTGTATTGTTTGGGGGGGTTGAGGAGGGGGGGCATATGAGGGGGTTGAGGAGGGGGAGAGAGAGCAGGAGTATGACGTCGATAATCCAATCATGATGAGCGAACGACCAATTTAGTGGTGGCCGAGGAGTGGCCCCCCCCCCCCCCCCTGGGCTCCCCTGGTGACGAATGGGGGCTGTCTGGCCCCGAGTTGGCCACGGCGGTGGTTGTGGCCCAGGGTGTGTGTGTGGCCATTGTAATGGGTCCCTAGGGGCCGTGTGGCCACGGCTGTGGTTGTGGCCCAGGGGGATGGTGGCCACTATTGGGTCTCCGGGGGCAGTGTGGCCACGGCTGTGGTTGTGGCCCAGGGGGGGGATGGCCACTAATGGGTCTCCGGGGGCAGTGTGGTCCAGGGAGTGTGTGTGGCCTTTTCAGTCGGTCACCTAGGGGTCGTGTGGCCATGTTGATGGTATACCCCGAGGGGCCGTGTGGCCACGGGGAGGATGGTACCCCTTGGGGAATGAATGACCCATGGGTCATGTTCCCTCCTTTTTTTGAGGGGGGGGGGAGGGGGAGGGGGGGCCCAAGTCAAACCAAGTGGCCCCCCGATGGACAATATGACGGACGGGTGGCCACCCATAGCAGGCAAGCTCCTCCCTCGTGGCCACTACGCCACCGCTGGCCACACACACACACACACACACACACACACACACACACACACACACACACACATATTTTGCCCCCTCGGCTCGGAACATCCTTGCTTGGCCTGGCCTGGCCTGGCCTGGCCTGGCCTGGCCTGGCCTGGCCCTCGCCCCCTGGGGCCACCCGCCTGGCCTGGCACTCGCGCGCCCCCGTGGGGCCTCCCGCCCAGGCGATTCCAAGGTGTTTGTGGTTCCCCTGTGGCGCGAAGTCGTGATTACAGTGTGTTTTATTTCAGTGGGGGGGTAATGATTCGCCCCCCACGCCCCCCCACGCCACCCTCTTCTCCCCTGTGTAAGGGGGTGACTGTAATGTTGCCACTGAAGTGGAGTAATTAACCTTGAATGGTGCAATTGCGTGGCGTTGGCTTCAGTGGGGTAATTCACCACTGGTGATTGTGGTTCCTTTTTGTCTCTCCTTCAGTGGAGTAATTCCACCTCGAATGATGTAATCGCTGTGTCGTTACTCCAGTGGAATGTTTGCGCCACTGAAGATTGTAATCACAGTGCCTCCACTTCAGTGGAGTAAATTCCACCCCGAATATCATCATCACAGTGTCTCCACTGGAGTAATATGAGTGCCACTGCAGATTAGGATCACGATGTCTCCACTGGAGAAATTCGCTCGTGGAGCTAGCAATTACGAGCGGGATCGGTGGAGAGGGAGGGGGAAAGGGGGGGAGGGGGGAATTTGCCCCCCCCGCCCCGCCCCGCCCCGCCCCGCCCCGCCCCGCCCCGCCCGCTCCCCCAGGGTTGTGAAGGACTTAATTAATAGTTGTTTGTCCTAGTGGAGTCATTTGGCACTCTCCTCCTCCTCCTCCTCCTCCTCCTCCTCCTCCACCTCCACCTCCTCCCCCTCCTCCACCTCCTCCTCCACCTCCACCACCTCCTCCACCTCCTCCTCCTCCCACCATCCACTTGGAGGGCGCCACAGGTAAAGACAGCGATGTGTTGTTCGTCAAAGTGTTGGCATTCTTGTGAGCGGGGCGGGGCGGGGCGGGGCGGGGGCGGCAGGGGGATCTGGTTACCCATGTCCACGCCTCTGTCCTTAGGTTTCTCCATTCCCCCCCTCCCCCCCCGAGGTCGGAGTGAGCGACCCCGGGCCCACTTGTGTATCCAACACCTTCATAACACTCGACCCTCAGGTGGGGCAATTGGGGTGTCGTGGGATCAAGGGGGGGATCAAAGGGGTCGTGGGATCGAAGGGGGTCGTGGGATCAAGGGGGAGCGTGAGATCAAGAGGGTCGTGGGATCAAGGGGGGCGTGGGGGCAAAGGGGTCGTGGGATCAAGGGGGGCGTGGGATCAAGGGGGGCGTCGTGGGATCAAGGGGGTCGTGGGATCAAGGGGGGCGTGGGATCAAGAGGGGCGTGGGATCAAGAGGGTCGTGGGATCAAGGGGGTCGTGGGATCAAGAGGGTCGTGGGATCAAGAGGGTCGTGGGATCAAGGGGGGGCGTGAGATCAAGGGGGGTCGTGGGATCAAGGGGGTCGTGGGATCAAGAGGGTCGTGGGATCAAGGGGGTCGTGGGATCAAGAGGGTCGTGGGATCAAGGGGGTCGTGGGATCAAGGGGGGCGTGGGATCAAGGAGGTCATGGGATAAGGAGGGTCGTGGGATCAAGGGGGGCGTGGGATCAAGGGGGGCGTGGGATCAAGGGGGGCGTGAGATCAAGGGGGGCGTAGGATCAAGTAGGGGCGTGGGATCAAGGGGGGCGTAGGATCAAGTAGGGGCGTGAGATCAAGGGGGTCGTGGGATCAAGAGGGGCGTGGGATCAAGGGGGGCGTGGGATCAAGAGGGGCGTGGGATCAGGGGGGGTTAGTGCTGCTGCTGCTGCTTGTGTGTGATAGGGGGTTCGACGCCCGCCAGGGGGGGGGGCTGTGTTGATGTGGGGAAGGACTCCGTTGGAAGCCACTGGGAACAAGTGCCAGGGGATGTTTTGATGTAGGACCCCACTGGGATCAAGTGCCTGGGGATGTTTTGATGTAGGACCCCACTGGGAACTGTGTCAGGGGATGTTTTGATGTAGGACCCCACTGGGATCAAGTGCCTGGGGATGTTTTGATGTAGGACCCCACTGGGAACAAGTGCCAGGGGATGTTTTGATGTAGGACCCCACTGGGATCAAGTGCCAGGGGATGTTTTGATGTAGGACCCCACTGGGAACTGTGCCAGGGGATGTTTTGATGTAGGACCCCACTGGGATCAAGTGCCTGGGGATGTTTTGATGTAGGACCCCACTGGGAACTGTGCCTGGGGATGTTTTGATGTAGGACCCCACTGGGATCAAGTGCCTGGGGATGTTTTGATGTAGGACCCCACTGGGAACTGTGCCAGGGGATGTTTTGATGTAGGACCCCACTGGGAACAAGTGCCAGGGGATGTTTTGATGTAGGACCCCACTGGGAACTGTGCCAGGGGATGTTTTGATGTAGGACCCCACTGGGAACAAGTGCCAGGGGATGTTTTGATGTAGGACCCCACTGGGAACTGTGCCAGGGGATGTTTTGATAAGTGCAGAATCGAAACACTTTTAAGTGTAAGTATGCCCCTCGATTGTCTACTTAAGGAACGACTCATTGTTACTTCTGTGATCAGAGCGACGGAAACATCGTTACTTCGTCATTTCGAGTTACGTAGCGCTGTTACTTCACTGCTTAGAGTAACGAGACTTTTGGTAATTCGTTACTGAGAGCAATGGAACATTGTTACTTCTTTACCGCAGGGTAACTAAGCACTGTTACTTCGTCACGTAGAGTAAGGAAACATTATTACTTTGTTGCATAGAATAACGAATCGATATGTTGCACAGAATAACGAATCGTTTACACCCCGTTACCTAGTGTAACGAGACGTTATCACCCCGTTACATAGAGTAACGAGACGTCACCACCCCGTTACATAGAGTAACGAGACGTCACCACCCCGTCACTTAGTGTAACGAGACGTCACCACCCCGTCACTTAGTGTAACGAGACATCACCACCCCGTTACATAGAGTAACGAGACGTCACCACCCCGTTACATAGAGTAACGAGACGACACCACCCCGTTACATAGAGTAACGAGACGTTATCACCCCGTCACTTAGTGTAACGAGACGTCACCACCCCGTCACTTAGTGTAACGAGACATCACCACCCCGTTACATAGAGTAACGAGACGTCACCACCCCGTTACATAGAGTAACGAGACGACACCACCCCGTTACATAGAGTAACGAGACGTTATCACCCCGTCACTTAGTGTAACGAGACGTCACCACCCCGTCACTTAGTGTAACGAGACGTCACCACCCCGTTACATAGAGTAACGAGACGTTATCACCCCGTCACTTAGTGTAACGAGACGTCACCACCCCGTTACATAGAGTAACGAGACGTTGTCACCCCGTTACATAGAGTAACGAGACGTCACCACCCCGTCACATAGAGTAACGAGACGTCACCACCCCGTTACATAGAGTAACGAGACGTTATCACCCCGTTACATAGAGTAACGAGACGTCACCACCCCGTTACATAGAGTAACGAGACGTTATCACCCCGTCACTTAGTGTAACGAGACGTCACCACCCCGTCACTTAGTGTAACGAGACGTCACCACCCCGTTACATAGAGTAACGAGACGTCAGCACCCCGTCACTTAGTGTAACGAGACGTTACCACCCCGTTACATAGAGTAACGAGACGTCAGCACCCCGTCACTTAGTGTAACGAGTCGTTATCACCCCGTCACTTAGTGTAACGAGACGTCACCACCCCGTTACATAGAGTAACGAGACGTTATCACCCCGTCACTTAGTGTAACGAGACGTCACCACCCCGTTACATAGAGTAACGAGACGTTGTCACCCCGTTACATAGAGTAACGAGACGTCACCACCCCGTCACATAGAGTAACGAGACGTCACCACCCCGTTACATAGAGTAACGAGACGTCACCACCCCGTTACATAGAGTAACGAGACGTCACCACCCCGTTACATAGAGTAACGAGACGTTATCACCCCGTCACTTAGTGTAACGAGACGTCACCACCCCGTTACATAGAGTAACGAGACGTCACCACCCCGTTACATAGAGTAACGAGACGTTATCACCCCGTTACATAGAGTAACGAGTCGTTATCACCCCGTCACTTAGTGTAACGAGACGTCACCACCCCGTTACATAGAGTAACGAGACGTTATCACCCCGTCACTTAGTGTAACGAGACGTCACCACCCCGTTACATAGAGTAACGAGTCGTCACCACCCCGTCACATAGAGTAACGAGACGTCACCACCCCGTTACATAGAGTAACGAGACGTCACCACCCCGTTACATAGAGTAACGAGACGTCACCACCCCGTTACATAGAGTAACGAGACGTCACCACCCCGTTACATAGAGTAACGAGACGTCACCACCCCGTTACATAGAGTAACGAGACGTCACCACCCCGTTACATAGAGTAACGAGACGTCACCACCCCGTTACATAGAGTAACGAGACGTCACCACCCCGTTACATAGAGTAACGAGACGTCACCACCCCGTTACATAGAGTAACGAGACGTCACCACCCCGTTACATAGAGTAACGAGACGTTATCACCCCGTTACATAGAGTAGCGAGACGTCACCACCCCGTTACATAGAGTAACGAGACGTCACCACCCCGTTACATAGAGTAACGAGACGTCACCACCCCGTTACATAGAGTAACGAGACGTCACCACCCCGTTACATAGAGTAACGAGACGTCACCACCCCGTTACATAGAGTAACGAGACGTCACCACCCCGTTACATAGAGTAACGAGACGTCACCACCCCGTCACTTAGTGTAACGAGACGTCACCACCCCGTTACATAGAGTAACGACACGTCACCACCCCGTTACATAGAGTAACGAGACGTTATCACCCCGTTACATAGAGTAACGAGACGTCACCACCCCGTTACATAGAGTAACGAGACGTTATCACCCCGTTACATAGAGTAACGAGACGTCACCACCCCGTTACATAGAGTAACGAGACGTTATCACCCCGTTACATAGAGTAACGAGTCGTTATCACCCCGTCACTTAGTGTAACGAGACGTCACCACCCCGTTACATAGAGTAACGAGACGTTATCACCCCGTCACTTAGTGTAACGAGACGTCACCACCCCGTTACATAGAGTAACGAGACGTCACCACCCCGTTACATAGAGTAACGAGACGTCACCACCCCGTTACATAGAGTAACGAGACGTCACCACCCCGTTACATAGAGTAACGAGACGTCACCACCCCGTTACATAGAGTAACGAGACGTCACCACCCCGTTACATAGAGTAACGAGACGTCACCACCCCGTCACTTAGTGTAACGAGACGTCACCACCCCGTTACATAGAGTAACGAGACGTCACCACCCCGTTACATAGAGTAACGAGACGTTATCACCCCGTCACTTAGTGTAACGAGACATTACCACCCCGTTACATAGAGTAACGAGACGTCACCACCCCGTCACTTAGTGTAACGAGACGTCACCACCCCGTCACGAAGACTTAGCCACGCGAAAGGTCGCGTTACAATCACGTGTTGATGGACCATGTCGCTCTGACCCCCGAAATAACTTCACACAAGGCTTATTATAGTGCATGAAGTATGAGGGGGTGTGGGGGGTTGGTCATCATGATGATGATGATGACCATCCGGGTCTTGCACGGACATCAGAAGGCAGCGGTCGAGTGAGGCGTCACGCACACACACACACACACACACACACACACACACACATACACACACACACACACACACACACACACACCCATTGCCCCGGTCAGTCTCAAATGATTACGCCCCTTCGCGGTCCCCCACACCACCTCACCCCCACTGTGGACGCCGATGGGTCCCCCACTGTGGTCCATAGTCTCCACCGACGCCGTACCCAGTCTCCTCCACGCCCCCTGCCCCCCCTTCCCCTTTTATGACCCGTCGTCGTTGTGTGTGTGTGTGTGTGTGTGTATGTGTGTCAGGACGGAGATGGGGGCCCCTCCGTGACCTCACGTCAGGTCAGAGATAAGTCCCCCCTCATGACCCGTCGTTGCCTGACCCCTTCTCCTCCGTCCTGGTCACTTCATGGGCGTCTTTACCCCCTCATGTTGAAGTGGCGCTGGGTATGTAATGGGGTGGTCATGGTCGTGTGGTGTGTAATGAGGGAGTGGGATGGGTGTTGGGAGGATGGGAAGTGTAGTGGGTGTGTGTCTGGGGAGTGTAGCACCTGATGTGTCTAGGGAGTGTAGTGGTTGATGTGTCTAGGGAGTGTAGTGGTTGAAGTGTCTGGGGAGTGTAGCACCTGATGTGTCTGGGGAGTGTAGCACCTGATGTGTCTGGGGAGTGTAGCACCTGATGTGTCTGGGGAGTGTAGCACCTGATGTGTCTGGGGAGTGTAGTTGTGTTGTGGGTAACAGTCGCAGGCCGGCACAGACCATCACCTCCTCCGTGCCAGAGACCGTAACACAGACACCTCCTCCTCCACCCCTTCCTCCCACCCAACCAGCCCCGACGACCCCTCCCGCTCCCTCAACACCCTCTTGATACACGACGACACCTCCAGCAGCCGCCACCCTCCTCCACCACCGGCCTTTGATAATCTCCTCCCACCCCCATATACCACAAGAGCTCCATTCTTTTTTCTCTTTTTTTTTTCCTTTCTTCTTTTTTATTAGGACAATATAGACGACGCCATAAAACCATTCTGAGTGTGAGGTGAGAGAATGATTACGGTGGCGTGTGGGGGGCGTGGTGGAGGGAGAGCCGGGGGGCGTGGCGAGGCGCGGCGGCGCTGCTGCTGGCCGGGGGACTACAACCTCTCTTTTATCTGTGACAATTATGACATTTTAAGAGACGTGTTGCGTCTGGCGTCCGGAAATATCCCGCCGGCCCACCACCCCCCTGCTACTGCTGGGGGTCTCACCGTCCCACGGGTGCTGAGGGCGTACTCCTCCTCCTCCTCCTCCTCTTCCTCTACCTCTTCCTCGTCCTCCTCCTCCTCTACCTCGTCCTCCTCCTCTTCCTACGCCTGGCGAAGGCCCCCTCCTCCCTCCTTTTAAGATTCTCAAGGGCGGGGAGGCAGGGGCCTCCTCCCGAAGGATATCAATGGCTCGAAGGGACAGCCATGCCCTCAGAGCAGCCCTTGGCGGATCCAAGGCAAGATAGCACTTGCTATCGTGTGTGTGTGTGTGTGTGTGTGTGTGTGTGTGTGTGTGTGTGTGTGTGTGTGTGTGAGGGTCTGGACTCGATTGGCACCGACTCGCTTCTTAAAGTCGTGGAGTGAAGGTTGAAATTTGGGGAGGGGGAGGGTTGGTTTGAAGAGAGTCCCGAGAAAACACCTTGAAAAGATGGGTGTGTGTGGGGAGGTCGTGTGGCGAGACTCGAACCCACGGGAGTGAGTGGCAGTGACGGAGAATCCACACGCAGGGACCATAAGCTTCAAGGGGGGGGAAGAAACAACAAGAGGCTGAAGAAGAAAGAAAGAAAAAGGAAAGAAGGACAGAAGGAAGGAAGTATACCAGTCCTAGTGTGAAGGGGTGACGGATGAGCGAGGGTAGACGAGACTATGGAGGTGTTACGTTACCTATGGTTTACAAGGATTAGAAAAAAAGAAAAGACTATTTGATGGTGTAGAAATATTATTAATAATAATAATAGTAATAAGAATGATGGTAGTGATGATAGTAATAACGATTAATTGATGATATTGATAACTGCAAAGATAATGATGATAATAATGATCATGATAATGATAATAATGATGATAATTGATAATAATATAATGATAATAATGATGATAATTGATAATGATGATAATAATGATAATAATAATAATAATAATAACAATAATGATAATAATAATAATAATAATAATAATATCAATGATTAATTAATAGTAATGATAACTGTGATGATGATAATGGTAATAAGTCGTTAATTGAATTATGTGACCAGTTTCTCCTTCCGTCTGCCGCTGACAATAATGTCACACATTTTACCGTTGCACGACAAATTATTCTACCGGCGCCTCTGCTCATTAGCATATAGATAAACAGGTGTCTGTAATGGTCGAGTATTTGTCTCTGGTCTTGCGTGAAATCGTACGACTACATCATTTCGGGTCTAGGGAGGGAAGAAAGGAAAAAAAAAAAGAAAGAAAATAAATAAGAGATGCGCGTGGATGTCTTTCTCCGGCATGACGGAATTTTTGATACGTAAGACAGATTGTGGGGGGAGTCCGGGCGTGTGGTTTGGGCGGTGTTGAGGAGGAGGGAGATGTGTGTTGGAGGGGTGGTGTTGAGGAGGGAGATGTGTGTTGGAGGGGAGGTGGTGTTGAGGAGGGAGATGTGTGTGTGTTGGAGGGGTGGTGTTGATGAGGAGGGAGATGTGTGTTGGAGGGGTGGTGTTGATGAGGAGGGAGATGTGTGTTGGAGAGGTGGTGTTGATGAGGAGGGAGATGTGTGTTAGAGGGGAGGTGGTGTTGAGGAGGGAGATGTGTGTTGGAGGGGAGGTGGTGTCGATGAGGAGGGAGATGTGTGTTAGAAGGGAGGTGGAAGGATTCTGGTCTACGAGAGAGAGTTGGGGTGAAGAAGGAGGCGAGGGAAACAGACCATCGTGTTTGGGTTGACTCAACATATCATGTGTTTGTGTGTGTGTTGTGTGTGTGTGTAGTAGTAGTAGTAGTAGTAGTAGTAGTAGTAGTAGTAGTAGCAGCAACAGTAGTAGTAGAAGGAAGGGAGCATTGAAAAGGGTACATTTTATCCCCTTCAAGTTCGCTTTCGTATTCGCTGTGTACAGCTGGCCGTGCACTGTCTAGTGTACAGCCTTTGGAAGGCAGTGTTCAGGTGTACGTATTATTACTCTAGGGGTATGGCCGCCTACGGCGAGGGGGGAAATGGGGATGGGGAATGGGGCAGGGAAGAAGGGGTGTTGGGAGTTCGTGTTGCTCGTGCTGTGGTCACCTGGTCGCCACCAGCCTGGCTTCTCCTCTGGGCAGAAAACACCAGGCGCTCCATCGGGTTCGCTGAGGTGTGGGTCAGAGGGCGGGGGGCGTTGTGTATCCCTGTAGGGCCGTGGAGAGAGAGAGAGAGAGAGAGAGAGAGAGAGAGAGAGAGAGAGAGAGAGAGAGAGAGAGAGAGAGAGAAAAGCCTTTCAACGACCCACTTGGGAAATAAAGACATGGGAAATATTTTACTGACCGATTAAAAAGAGCAGGAGGAAAAGAGGGAATGCACGCGATGGGGGGAAAAAAAAAAAGAATAATACAAGAGATGAGAAAAAAGGATGAGAGGAAAAAAAAAAAAAAATAATGCACTTGGGTCAAATGCAGCGGACCGCGTTTCCGGGTCTGAGAACGAATCTGTTGTCCTGGATCATCGTCAAGGAATATGGTCCTCGTCGTCAGCGTGTGTGTTCTGTAAAAGGTAATGAGTGACGAGGGTCCTTCACGCGCCTTCTCGCGGTCTTGGCGTCCGGGAGGGAGACGGCGGCGCCCTACAGGACGCCTCTCCTTCGAGAGTTTGAGCTGGGCAGAATCCTGCACATCCTTCGTGCCACGCCTTTGTCCCATATGGTAGGAGGAGAGGGTCGTCGTTGTACGCGATCAGTCTACGGACATCGCCCGCCAGTTTTAATTAGGTCCGACGCCCCGCGCCCGGCCGCCGCTCGCACTTTGAATGCTGAATTAATGACAATGATTTAACAACCTTATCGTCTATGGGTCTAGTTATCTAACCCCCCCCCTGGCCATTTTGGCCAAGGGTCTATGGGTCTTGTTACTCCACGTTGTAGGCCTTCTGTCACGTCCTTGCTGTAGGATGAATTAGATTTTAAGATTTTTTATCATCTCTCTCTCTTCAGACTTCCATGACTCTCGTGTGTGAGTCGTCCGTCGCTCATTTCAGTGGATTCTTGTCTCGCTTGTGGTGTCAGTTGGGGTGTGGGTTTGGGTGGGTGGCGTGGCCTGTGTGTGGAACGTGAGGGGCCCAAAGAACACACCTGCTCAGGTCGGAGTCAGAGTGGGTGGAGAGGGACCTCTGGCTGCGTGGTGTGGAGAGGGACCTGTGGCTGTGTAGGGTGGAGAGGGACCTGTGGCTGTGTGGTGTGCAGGGGGACCTGTGGCTATGTGGTGTGGAGAGGGACCTGTTGCTGTGTAGTGTGGAGAGGGAACTGTGGCTGTGTGGTGTGGAAAGGGACCTGTTGGTATGTGGTGTGGAGAGGGACCTGTGGTTGTGTGTTGTGGAGAGGGAGCTGTGACTGTGTGGTGTGGAGAGGGACCTGTTGCTATTTGGTGTGGAGAGGGACCTGTTGCTGTGTAGGGCGGAGGGACCTGTTGCTATGTGGTGTGGAGAGGGACCTGTTGCTGTTTAGGGTGGAGAGGGACCTGTTGCTATGTGGTGTGGAGAGGGACCTGTTGCTCTATAGGATGGAGAGGGACCCGTGGCTATGTTGTGTGGAGAGGGACCTGTGACTGTGTGGTGTGGACAGGGACCTACCTGTTGCTGTGTAGTGTGGAGAGGGACCTGTTGCTGTGTGGTGTGGGTAGGGACCTGTGGCTGTGTGGTGTGGAGAGGGAACTGTGGCTGTGTGGTGTGGAGAGGGACCTGTGGCTGTGTGGTGTGGAGAGGGACCTGTGACTGTGTGGTGTGGACAGGGACCTACCTGTTGCTGTGTAGTGTGGAGAGGGACCTGTTATCCGTGTGTGGTGTGGGGAGGGAGCTGTGTGGTTGTGTAGGTGTCGAGGGACCTGTGGGTGGAGACCAGCAGGGAGGCGCCGACGGTGGGGGAAGGCTTCCAGGAAACTGTCAACGCCGTCCTTCGTCAGGGTGGGTGTGTACGTTCCCCTCCGGCCTCCGTCGTTAGCGCCGCCCCTCGGGGCCTCTCTCTCTCTCTCTCTCACTACTGCCTAAATGAAACCGTTAACTCTGTTGCTCTTTCCTCCCCCCCCGCCCTTGCGCTCCTGTGACCCCCTGGTGTCTCTCGGGACTTGCCGCTGGGTGTGGTGGCTCTTAGGCCCATTGTGTCGATGGTCCCAGGGCTGGCCTGATGCTGGAAGTGGGTCATGATGTGGGTTTCGATGGTCCCAGGGCTGGCCTGGCGCTGGGAGTGGGTCATGGTGTGGGTCTCGATGGTCCCAGGGCTGGCCTGATGCTGGGAGTGGGTCATGGTGTGGGTTTCGATGGTCCCAGGGCTGGCCTGGCGCTGGAAGTGGGTCATGGTGTGGGTTTCGATGGTCCCAGGGCTGGCCTGGCGCTGGAAGTGGGTCATGGTGTGGGTTTCGATGGTCCCAGGGCTGGCCTGATGCTAGGAGTGGGTCATGGTGTGGGTTTCGATGGTCCCAGGGCTGGCCTGCTGCTGGGAGTTCGTCTCAGGGCTCATGTTAATGGCCTCAGGGGTTAGATAAAGGACACCCTAAGCCATTTATCAGTTATTTGGTAATTATTCTTAACCTTCTATACAGGACGGAAGGGCCAGGTCGCTCCAGTGTCTACCTACAGATGGTAGACAGGTTGATGTGATGGTAGACAGGTTGATGTGATGGTAGACAGGTTGATGTGATGGTAGACAGGTTGATGTGATGGTAGACAGGTTGATGTGATGGTAGACTGGCTGACTTAATCGTAGGTCGTGGCTTACTCGCTGTATATTGAAATAGAATATTATCTCCATCATCATCTTAAGAAAATGTAATCATTCACTTTAATGGATTACATTTGGGTAGGTGTCTACATGGTTACATTCACAGGAGAAAGATTTCAAAATTATTCTTTTTTTCTTTTTTTTCAGTTTTACTTTTTTTTTTTATCATGTTGACGTATGACTTCCTCTCCTCCCCGGCGCTATTTGCGTGATGTGTTCGGGGATTACCGAAGTTTGTGGTCTTCTGTAGAAAACGGAAGAGGGGGAGGAATGTCTTACCGGGAAGATGAACGAGAAGAGATGATGTCCAGACATAGAAGTCGTTGAGCGCTTAGAAAACGGGAATCATGACTGTGCTCACTCACTCACTTGCATCGCCGTTGCCTGCGGTTAGCGAGGTAGCGCCAGGAAACAGACGAAGAAAGACACATCCACTTACACACGCATATATATATATATATATATATATATATATATATATATATATATATATATATATATATATATATATATATATATATATATACACATATGCGCACATACACGTTCATATACGTATATATACATATAGATACACATACGTAAACATATGCACACATGTACATATTCATACTTCCTCGCTTCATGCATATATATATATATATATATATATATATATATATATATATATATATATATATATATATATATATATATATATATATATATATATATATATATGGCCCCCCCCCACCTTCCTGGTGGAAAGACCATTTCACACGCGCTGGGTTGCCTTACCCCCCAACGACCGACAGCCTGGGAAAGAAAACGGGTTGTGGAGGCGAATATATATACACACACACACACACACACATCCCCCCGGGCGGCGCTGTCCATGGAGTAATTAGGATAAAGTTAATTAAGACGTATTCAGCGTGTAGTTATACGGGCGGGGGGGGGGGAGGGGGACGAAAAGGGTGGGGAAGAGGGGGGAGTTATTTATCAAGTTGTCAGCGACAATATAATGATTTATTTAAGGTTAAATTATTACGAGATGTTGAAAAGTTTCAGTTATGGTTATGGTTTATGTACGAGAGGGTAAAAAGATCTTCTTCATTTATTTATTTATCAGCTGTGTGAAGATGGATTGTAGTTCTTAGCTGGAAGTGACAGATAAAGCTAAGTTTGATCTGCAAGGGAAGTAATGATAAGTGTTATCAGCTGGAAAGTATAGACTGTTAAAGCTACAGAGATACAGGTAGAGACACAGATAACTGAAGTTATATTTATCATCTAGAAATACAGTTCATTATCGTTATCAACTAGAAATACAGTTCATTATCGTTATGAACTAGAAATACAGTTCATTATCGTTATCAACTAGAAATAGCAGTTCATTATCGTTATCAACTAGAAATAGCAGTAACTAAAATTATGGTCGTCAGCTAAAGATAAAGTCAGATTTATGATCTCCAAAGTAAAGATGGTTTGAGCTTTGGTTATCACTCGAGAAAGTCAAGATAAGAAATAAAAGAGACCACCTGGAAAGTAAAGACAATTTCAGTTGATTATCAGGTAGAATATGAACTTTATCGGTCTTGGGGTTAATACAAGACAATGCACGAAGTGAGCGTTGCTCGTGGTTCGAAATGGCTGTAGAATATGAACGGTGTGTGTGTGTGTGTGTGTGTGTGTGTGTGTGTGTGTGTGTGTGTGTGTGTGTGGCGAGAATAAAGTGGTCTTATCGAAACGTTACTGGTGAGAGAGAGAGAGAGAGAGAGAGAGAGAGAGAGAGAGAGAGAGAGAGAGAGAGAGAGAGAGAGAGAGAGAGAGACAGAAGGTATGGCATGGCCTTCGATGAGGTGGTGTGATGTGTGGGTCGTCGTATTCGTAATGTGCGGAAATCCCCGTACACTGCGTCGTTACCTCGCGTTACCCCGACGTGTTACCCTGGCGTTACCCCGTACGTGTTGCTCCTGGCCACAGTGAGGGCCAGCGGGCCGAGATCTTTTGGCCCTACTCGGCCCTCTGTTGCTCCTGGCCACAGTGAGGGCCAGCGGGCCGAGATCTTTTGGCCCTACTCGGCCCTCTGTTGCTCCTGGCCACAGTGAGGGCCAGCGGGCCGAGATCTTTTGGCCCTACTCGGCCCTCTGTTGCTCCTGGCCACAGTGAGGGCCAGCGGGCCGAGATCTTTTGGCCCTACTCGGCCCTCTGTTGCTCCTGGCCACAGTGAGGGCCAGCGGGCCGAGATCTTTTGGCCCTACTCGGCCCTCTGTTGCTCCTGGCCACAGTGAGGGCCAGCGGGCCGAGATCTTTTGGCCCTACTCGGCCCTCTGTTGCTCCTGGCCACAGTGAGGGCCAGCGGGCCGAGATCTTTTGGCCCTACTCGGCCCTCTGTTGCTCCTGGCCACAGTGAGGGCCAGCGGGCCGAGATCTTTTGGCCCTACTCGGCCCTCTGTTGCTCCTGGCCACAGTGAGGGCCAGCGGGCCGAGATCTTTTGGCCCTACTCGGCCCTCTGTTGCTCCTGGCCACAGTGAGGGCCAGCGGGCCGAGATCTTTTGGCCCTACTCGGCCCTCTGTTGCTCCTGGCCACAGTGAGGGCCAGCGGGCCGAGATCTTTTGGCCCTACTCGGCCCTCTGTTGCTCCTGGCCACAGTGAGGGCCAGCGGGCCGAGATCTTTTGGCCCTACTCGGCCCTCTGTTGCTCCTGGCCACAGTGAGGGCCAGCGGGCCGAGATCTTTTGGCCCTACTCGGCCCTCTGTTGCTCCTGGCCACAGTGAGGGCCAGCGGGCCGAGATCTTTTGGCCCTACTCGGCCCTCTGTTGCTCCTGGCCACAGTGAGGGCCAGCGGGCCGAGATCTTTTGGCCCTACTCGGCCCTCTGTTGCTCCTGGCCACAGTGAGGGCCAGCGGGCCGAGATCTTTTGGCCCTACTCGGCCCTCTGTTGCTCCTGGCCACAGTGAGGGCCAGCGGGCCGAGATCTTTTGGCCCTACTCGGCCCTCTGTTGCTCCTGGCCACAGTGAGGGCCAGCGGGCCGAGATCTTTTGGCCCTACTCGGCCCTCTGTTGCTCCTGGCCACAGTGAGGGCCAGCGGGCCGAGATCTTTTGGCCCTACTCGGCCCTCTGTTGCTCCTGGCCACAGTGAGGGCCAGCGGGCCGAGATCTTTTGGCCCTACTCGGCCCTCTGTTGCTCCTGGCCACAGTGAGGGCCAGCGGGCCGAGATCTTTTGGCCCTACTCGGCCCTCTGTTGCTCCTGGCCACAGTGAGGGCCAGCGGGCCGAGATCTTTTGGCCCTACTCGGCCCTCTGTTGCTCCTGGCCACAGTGAGGGCCAGCGGGCCGAGATCTTTTGGCCCTACTCGGCCCTCTGTTGCTCCTGGCCACAGTGAGGGCCAGCGGGCCGAGATCTTTTGGCCCTACTCGGCCCTCTGTTGCTCCTGGCCACAGTGAGGGCCAGCGGGCCGAGATCTTTTGGCCCTACTCGGCCCTCTGTTGCTCCTGGCCACAGTGAGGGCCAGCGGGCCGAGATCTTTTGGCCCTACTCGGCCCTCTGTTGCTCCTGGCCACAGTGAGGGCCAGCGGGCCGAGATCTTTTGGCCCTACTCGGCCCTCTGTTGCTCCTGGCCACAGTGAGGGCCAGCGGGCCGAGATCTTTTGGCCCTACTCGGCCCTCTGTTGCTCCTGGCCACAGTGAGGGCCAGCGGGCCGAGATCTTTTGGCCCTACTCGGCCCTCTGTTGCTCCTGGCCACAGTGAGGGCCAGCGGGCCGAGATCTTTTGGCCCTACTCGGCCCTCTGTTGCTCCTGGCCACAGTGAGGGCCAGCGGGCCGAGATCTTTTGGCCCTACTCGGCCCTCTGTTGCTCCTGGCCACAGTGAGGGCCAGCGGGCCGAGATCTTTTGGCCCTACTCGGCCCTCTGTTGCTCCTGGCCACAGTGAGGGCCAGCGGGCCGAGATCTTTTGGCCCTACTCGGCCCTCTGTTGCTCCTGGCCACAGTGAGGGCCAGCGGGCCGAGATCTTTTGGCCCTACTCGGCCCTCTGTTGCTCCTGGCCACAGTGAGGGCCAGCGGGCCGAGATCTTTTGGCCCTACTCGGCCCTCTGTTGCTCCTGGCCACAGTGAGGGCCAGCGGGCCGAGATCTTTTGGCCCTACTCGGCCCTCTGTTGCTCCTGGCCACAGTGAGGGCCAGCGGGCCGAGATCTTTTGGCCCTACTCGGCCCTCTGTTGCTCCTGGCCACAGTGAGGGCCAGCGGGCCGAGATCTTTTGGCCCTACTCGGCCCTCTGTTGCTCCTGGCCACAGTGAGGGCCAGCGGGCCGAGATCTTTTGGCCCTACTCGGCCCTCTGTTGCTCCTGGCCACAGTGAGGGCCAGCGG
The DNA here is from genome assembly GCF_036320965.1 of Panulirus ornatus. Taxonomy (NCBI): domain Eukaryota; kingdom Metazoa; phylum Arthropoda; class Malacostraca; order Decapoda; family Palinuridae; genus Panulirus; species Panulirus ornatus. Next base: position 42,952,930 of record NC_092230.1, read on the forward strand.
GCCGAGATCTTTTGGCCCTACTCGGCCCTCTGTTGCTCCTGGCCACAGTGAGGGCCAGCGGGCCGAGATCTTTTGGCCCTACTCGGCCCTCTGTTGCTCCTGGCCACAGTGAGGGCCAGCGGGCCGAGATCTTTTGGCCCTACTCGGCCCTCTGTTGCTCCTGGCCACAGTGAGGGCCAGCGGGCCGAGATCTTTTGGCCCTACTCGGCCCTCTGTTGCTCCTGGCCACAGTGAGGGCCAGCGGGCCGAGATCTTTTGGCCCTACTCGGCCCTCTGTTGCTCCTGGCCACAGTGAGGGCCAGCGGGCCGAGATCTTTTGGCCCTACTCGGCCCTCTGTTGCTCCTGGCCACAGTGAGGGCCAGCGGGCCGAGATCTTTTGGCCCTACTCGGCCCTCTGTTGCTCCTGGCCACAGTGAGGGCCAGCGGGCCGAGATCTTTTGGCCCTACTCGGCCCTCTGTTGCTCCTGGCCACAGTGAGGGCCAGCGGGCCGAGATCTTTTGGCCCTACTCGGCCCTCTGTTGCTCCTGGCCACAGTGAGGGCCAGCGGGCCGAGATCTTTTGGCCCTACTCGGCCCTCTGTTGCTCCTGGCCACAGTGAGGGCCAGCGGGCCGAGATCTTTTGGCCCTACTCGGCCCTCTGTTGCTCCTGGCCACAGTGAGGGCCAGCGGGCCGAGATCTTTTGGCCCTACTCGGCCCTCTGTTGCTCCTGGCCACAGTGAGGGCCAGCGGGCCGAGATCTTTTGGCCCTACTCGGCCCTCTGTTGCTCCTGGCCACAGTGAGGGCCAGCGGGCCGAGATCTTTTGGCCCTACTCGGCCCTCTGTTGCTCCTGGCCACAGTGAGGGCCAGCGGGCCGAGATCTTTTGGCCCTACTCGGCCCTCTGTTGCTCCTGGCCACAGTGAGGGCCAGCGGGCCGAGATCTTTTGGCCCTACTCGGCCCTCTGTTGCTCCTGGCCACAGTGAGGGCCAGCGGGCCGAGATCTTTTGGCCCTACTCGGCCCTCTGTTGCTCCTGGCCACAGTGAGGGCCAGCGGGCCGAGATCTTTTGGCCCTACTCGGCCCTCTGTTGCTCCTGGCCACAGTGAGGGCCAGCGGGCCGAGATCTTTTGGCCCTACTCGGCCCTCTGTTGCTCCTGGCCACAGTGAGGGCCAGCGGGCCGAGATCTTTTGGCCCTACTCGGCCCTCTGTTGCTCCTGGCCACAGTGAGGGCCAGCGGGCCGAGATCTTTTGGCCCTACTCGGCCCTCTGTTGCTCCTGGCCACAGTGAGGGCCAGCGGGCCGAGATCTTTTGGCCCTACTCGGCCCTCTGTTGCTCCTGGCCACAGTGAGGGCCAGCGGGCCGAGATCTTTTGGCCCTACTCGGCCCTCTGTTGCTCCTGGCCACAGTGAGGGCCAGCGGGCCGAGATCTTTTGGCCCTACTCGGCCCTCTGTTGCTCCTGGCCACAGTGAGGGCCAGCGGGCCGAGATCTTTTGGCCCTACTCGGCCCTCTGTTGCTCCTGGCCACAGTGAGGGCCAGCGGGCCGAGATCTTTTGGCCCTACTCGGCCCTCTGTTGCTCCTGGCCACAGTGAGGGCCAGCGGGCCGAGATCTTTTGGCCCTACTCGGCCCTCTGTTGCTCCTGGCCACAGTGAGGGCCAGCGGGCCGAGATCTTTTGGCCCTACTCGGCCCTCTGTTGCTCCTGGCCACAGTGAGGGCCAGCGGGCCGAGATCTTTTGGCCCTACTCGGCCCTCTGTTGCTCCTGGCCACAGTGAGGGCCAGCGGGCCGAGATCTTTTGGCCCTACTCGGCCCTCTGTTGCTCCTGGCCACAGTGAGGGCCAGCGGGCCGAGATCTTTTGGCCCTACTCGGCCCTCTGTTGCTCCTGGCCACAGTGAGGGCCAGCGGGCCGAGATCTTTTGGCCCTACTCGGCCCTCTGTTGCTCCTGGCCACAGTGAGGGCCAGCGGGCCGAGATCTTTTGGCCCTACTCGGCCCTCTGTTGCTCCTGGCCACAGTGAGGGCCAGCGGGCCGAGATCTTTTGGCCCTACTCGGCCCTCTGTTGCTCCTGGCCACAGTGAGGGCCAGCGGGCCGAGATCTTTTGGCCCTACTCGGCCCTCTGTTGCTCCTGGCCACAGTGAGGGCCAGCGGGCCGAGATCTTTTGGCCCTACTCGGCCCTCTGTTGCTCCTGGCCACAGTGAGGGCCAGCGGGCCGAGATCTTTTGGCCCTACTCGGCCCTCTGTTGCTCCTGGCCACAGTGAGGGCCAGCGGGCCGAGATCTTTTGGCCCTACTCGGCCCTCTGTTGCTCCTGGCCACAGTGAGGGCCAGCGGGCCGAGATCTTTTGGCCCTACTCGGCCCTCTGTTGCTCCTGGCCACAGTGAGGGCCAGCGGGCCGAGATCTTTTGGCCCTACTCGGCCCTCTGTTGCTCCTGGCCACAGTGAGGGCCAGCGGGCCGAGATCTTTTGGCCCTACTCGGCCCTCTGTTGCTCCTGGCCACAGTGAGGGCCAGCGGGCCGAGATCTTTTGGCCCTACTCGGCCCTCTGTTGCTCCTGGCCACAGTGAGGGCCAGCGGGCCGAGATCTTTTGGCCCTACTCGGCCCTCTGTTGCTCCTGGCCACAGTGAGGGCCAGCGGGCCGAGATCTTTTGGCCCTACTCGGCCCTCTGTTGCTCCTGGCCACAGTGAGGGCCAGCGGGCCGAGATCTTTTGGCCCTACTCGGCCCTCTGTTGCTCCTGGCCACAGTGAGGGCCAGCGGGCCGAGATCTTTTGGCCCTACTCGGCCCTCTGTTGCTCCTGGCCACAGTGAGGGCCAGCGGGCCGAGATCTTTTGGCCCTACTCGGCCCTCTGTTGCTCCTGGCCACAGTGAGGGCCAGCGGGCCGAGATCTTTTGGCCCTACTCGGCCCTCTGTTGCTGCTGGCCACAGTGAGGGCCAGCGGGCCGAGATCTTTTGGCCCTACTCGGCCCTCTGTTGCTCCTGGCCACAGTGAGGGCCAGCGGGCCGAGATCTTTTGGCCCTACTCGGCCCTCTGTTGCTCCTGGCCACAGTGAGGGCCAGCGGGCCGAGATCTTTTGGCCCTACTCGGCCCTCTGTTGCTCCTGGCCACAGTGAGGGCCAGCGGGCCGAGATCTTTTGGCCCTACTCGGCCCTCTGTTGCTCCTGGCCACAGTGAGGGCCAGCGGGCCGAGATCTTTTGGCCCTACTCGGCCCTCTGTTGCTCCTGGCCACAGTGAGGGCCAGCGGGCCGGGATCTTGGCCCACAGCTCGGCCCGTTTGCTGCTGCTGTTGCTGCTGGCCATAGCGCCACTGACGGTG
>NC_092230.1:42961234-42991234 GCF_036320965.1 Panulirus ornatus
ATTATTATTATTATCATGATTATTATTATTATTATTATTATTATTATTATTATTATTATTATTTCATTTTTATTATTATTATTATTATTATTATTATTATTATTATTATTATTATTATTATTATCATGATTATTATTATTATTATTATTATTATTATTATTTTATTATTATTATTATTATTATTATTATTATTATTATTATTATTATTATCATGATTATTATTATTATTATTATTATTATTATTATTATTTCATTTTTATTATTATTATTATTATTATTATTATTATTATTATTATTATTATTATTATTATCATGATTATTATTATTATTATTATTATTATTATTATTTCATTTTTATTATTATTATTATTATTATTATTATTATTATTATTATTATTATTATTATTATTATCATGATTATTATTATTATTATTATTATTATTATTATTTCATTTTTATTATTATTATTATTATTATTATTATTATTATTATTATTATTATTATTATCATTATTATTATTATTATTATTATTATTATTATTATTATTATCATGATTATTATTATTATTATTATTATTATTATTATTATTATTATTTCATTTTTATTATTATTATTATTATTATTATTATTATTATTATTATTATTATTATTATTTTATTATTTTATATTTTATTATTATTATTATTATTTTATTATTATTATTTTTAAATTTTTATTTTTATTATTATTATTATTATTATTAATATATTTTATTATTATTTATTTTATTTATTATTATTTATAATATATTTTATTTTATTTTATTATTTTATTATTTATTATTTATTTTTTATTATATATTATTATTTTTTTTTTTTTTTTTATTTTATTTTTTTTTATTTTTATTTTTTATTATTATTATTATTTATTATTATTTTTTTTATTATTTTATTATATTTATTATTATTATTATTTTTTTTTTTTATTATTTTTATTATTTATTATTTTATATATTATTTTATTTTTTTATTTTAATTATTATTTTTATTTTTTATTATTATTATATTATTATTATTTATTATTTTATTTTTTATATTTATTTTATTATTTATTTTATTATTATTTTAAATAATTTAATTTATTATTTTTTTTTATTATTTTATTATTTTATTTTTATTTTTTTTATTATTTATTATTTTATTATTATTTTTTATTTTTTATTATTATTTTATTATATTTTTTTAATTTTATTATTATATTATTTTATTTTTATTTTTTTTTTATTATATTATTATATTATTTTATTATTATTTATTTATTTTTTATTATATTTTTTAATAATTTTTTTTTTTTTTTTTATTATTTTTTTTATTTTTTTTATTATTTTTTTATTTATTTATTTTATTTTTTATTTTTTTTTTTATTTTTTTTTTTTTTTTTTTTATATTTTTTTTTTTTTTTTTTTTTTTTTTTTATTTTTTTTTTTTTTTTTTATTATTTTTTTTATTTTATTTTTTTTTTTTTTTATTTTATTTTTTTTATTTTTTTTTATTATTTTTTTTTTTTTTTTTTTTTTTTTATTTTTTTTTTTATTTTTTTTTTTTTTTTTTTTTTTTTTTTTTTTTATATTTTTATTTATTTTTTTTTTTTTTTTTTTTTTTTTTTTTTTTTTTTTTTTTATTTTTTTTTTTTTTTTTTTTATTATTATTTTTTTTTTTTTTTTATTTTTTTTTTTTTTTTTTTTATATTTTTTTTATTTTTTTTATTTTTTTTTTTTATTATTTTTTTTTTTTTTTTTTTTTATTTTTTTTTTTATTTTTTTTTTTTTTTTTTTTTTTTTTTAATTTTTTTTTTTTTTTTTTTATTTTTTTTATTTTTTTTTTTTTTTTATATTTTATTTTTTTTTTTTTTTTTTTTTTTTTTTTTTTTTTTTTTTTTTATTTTATTTTTTTATTTTTTAAAAAATAATGAGCTCCTGCTATTTCGAGTGCGCTTAATCAGTACAGAATGATGATTCCATGTTCAGTTATGGCGATAAGATGGTGTGTAAATATTTGTTATGAAGTATCATGAAACTAGGTGCTGTTAACTAGTGTGATGGTAAAAGGTGAAAATGAATGGGGGATGGTGTTAGGTGAAGGGGGTAGGGGTTTTGGGGGTGATGGTGGAGGGAACTGAGGAAATGGTGTGGGCCGGGTTGTAAAGGTGATGGTGACGGAGAAGAGGGCGAGGAAGTGTAAGTGAAGATGATGGTGAGTGAAGAGGTGTAAGTGAAGAAAAAGGTTGTAGTAAGATGAGTGTATAGTAAAGGTTTTGGGTATTCATAAAAAAATGAGGGGGGAAAGGGGTTTGAGGGGTGTGGTGATGATGGGAGCAGTGACGAAGATGGTAAAGTGGGGGGGTTAAAATAGTAAGTGGGGGTAAAAATAGTGAGGTGGGGGTTTAAAGATATGAGGAAATGAGGTAGGGTTAAAAGATATGAGGAGTGAGGTGGGGGAAAAAAGGGGTTGGGGGTAGGGGTTAAAGATAGTGAGGTAGGGGGTGTAAAGATAGTGAGGGTAATGGTAGAGATAGTAAGGTAGGGTGTCAGTGGGTGTGTTTGGGTAGGGCAGTGTTAGTATACAGTGGCGAGGCACGTGCTTGCTGTTTATGTCTGGCCCTCCCTCCCTTTCCCTCCCTTTCCCTCCCTTTCCCTCCCACGCCTTCCCTCCATCACCAGCCTCTCCTCCTCCTCCTCCCCCACACATACACCAAGAATGACTCAGATTATCAAGGAAAGTTTAAATCTAAGTGCGTCCCATTGGCCATGGACGATACCTTTCCCGGAATGGTTTGGTGGGATTGGAGAGGCGAGGCGACCCACTGATGGTGGCGGTGTTGGAGACAAGGAGATGGCTGCCAGGAAATGGGGGAGGAGGCCATATGCCATATAACACTCGATTTTCTCTAATGAAGAAAAAATGATGGTGGAAAATGCACTTCGAATGCCTTTCCGGTCCTCTTTCCTTGAAGCCAGCGAGAGTGATAGATGAAATAGCATGCTTAACGAGTCTAAATTAACTCCTGGATGATAAAAGTGTGAAGTTTCAAGGTAAACCTCAGTGGTTTTATATATATAGTGGGCCCACTGAGGGGAAAACTTTTGAGAAAGTCGTACGTTCAAGATTGGTAAGTGAAGTCAATGGGTTGGGTATGGGAGATCGAAGCGGGCGTGGCTCTAGCGGGCTGGCGCACAGACAGGAAACAGTAGATGAAGGGGGGGGTGGGGAGCATATCCGAGGTGGCTTCACGTGAGAAATGGGGTGCAGCAAGGATCACTCCTTGGACCTGCGTCCTTCATTCCTTGGACCCGTGTCCTTCACTCCTTGGACCCATGTCCTTCACTCCTTGGACCCATGTCCGTCACTCCTTGGACCTTTGTCCTTCACTCCTTGGACCCATGTCCTTCACTCCTTGGACCCGTGTCCTTCACTCCTTGGACCCGTGTCCTTCACTCCTTGGACCCATGTCCTTCACTCCTTGGACCCATGTCCTTCACTCCTTGGACCTTTGTCCTTCACTCCTTGGACCCATGTCCTTCACTCCTTGGACCCGTGTCCTTCACTCCTTGGACCCTTGTCCTTCACTCCTTGGACCGGCGTCCTTCACTCCTTGGACCCTTGTCCTTCACTCCTTGGACCCTTGTCCTTCACTCCTTAGACCCTGTCCTTCATTTCCCTTGGACCCTGCCTTCACTCCTTTGGGACCCGTCCTTCATCCTTGGACCCTTTGCCCTTCACTCCTTGGACCCTTGTCCTTCCCCCTTGGACCCTGCCCCTCACCCCTTGGAAACCCTGCCCTTTAAATCCTTGACCCTTCCCTTCACCCCCTTTGGGACCCTGCCCTTTCACTCCTTGGACCCGTCCTTCACTCCTTGGCCCCCCTTGTCCTTCACCCCTTTGGGACCCTTGCCCTTCCCCCTTTGGGCCCCTTCCCCTTCACCCCTTTGGGGAACCCTTTCCTTCCCCCTTTCCTTCCCCCTTTGGCCCCGGCCCTTTCACCCCTTGGACCCATGCCCTTCCCCTTTTGGAATCCCATCCTTGGACCCTGCCCTTCACCCCTTTGGACCCGGTCCTTCCCCCTCTTGGACCCATGCCCTTTTTCACTCCTTGGCCCCATGCCCTTCACTCCTTAAAGCCTATTAACCCAGGTTCAGTTTGCCCCTTCATATTCGGACGCGTGCCTTGCTGGAGTGCCAGCTTTGAGAAAGTCCCGAAAGGCCAGATGTATTACACACTCCAGGTGCCTTGATGGTGTGGGGGAAAGTGGGTCTCATTTGCATACACAGGGTAGGTTACTATGTCCACCTTTTCGTGAATCAGCTTGAAGGAAAGGCTGCTGTGGTGTTGCCACTGTGATGTTTCAGCCACAGCTGAGCTGTGTGTGTGTGTGTGTGTCTCCCATCCACCACAGTTTGGGCGTGTGGCGGCGGCTCCTCCTGCTCCTGCTGCTGCTGCTTCCCATAGTTTCTGTCCACACACACACACACGAGGCTCCACCGTTGTGGTGCGTGCTTTCCATCCCACGCAAGCCCGGCATTCGCTTCCTTCTTTCATCTTTCCTTCAGTATTTCTGTGGCCCAGAAACACACACACACACACACACACACACACACACACACACGTCTGTTTCAAGGGAGGGAGAAACAGACATTTGAAGATGATGTTTTGAAATTGAAGGATGTATATATATATATATATATATATATATATATATATATATATATATATATATATATATATATATATATATATATATATATCAAGTTTAATCCTCCCGCTTTGGAGAAAACCCAGTTCTACCCTGCCCAGAGTCGCACTTCCCTATAGAATTTCCTTGGCAAGACACTCGCTCTCCGTGCTATATGTTCATTCTCTCTCTCTCTCTCTCTCTCTCTCTCTCTCTCTCTCTCTCTCTCTCTCTCTCTCTCTCTCTCTCTCTCTCTCTCTCTCTCTCTCTCTCTCTCTCTCTCTGTTGGATTATTGTGCCGGAGAGGTGGGTGGGTTGGGGGGGTGAGTGGTTTGGTGGCGGTGGGATGATGATGAGGAGGAGGAGGGAGGGGTGGGAGAAGGAAGAGGGAGGGAAGGAGGAAGGAGGAGGGGTGGTGGAGGGTGGTGGCATCTGTTTTACCAACTTGTTCCCTCCTGTGTGTGATAAGATGTGGGGATAAAGTCGCTGTCCTCCAGCAGATAACCTCCACATGGGCCACCAGGTCTCCTGGTATCGGCTCTTCCCCCACGCCTTCCCTCATATGCCCCACGCCTTCCCTCATACACCCCACGCCTTCCCTCATATACCCCACGCCTTGCCCTCATATACCCCACGCTTTGCCCCCATATGCCTCATGTGTTCCCTCTTATACCCCACGCCTTCCCTCATACACCCCACGCCTTCCCTCATACACCCCACGCCTTCCCTCATATACCCCACGCCTTCCCTCATATACCCCACGCTTTCCCTCATACACCCCACGCCTTCCCTCATATACCCCACGCCTTGCCCTCATATACCCCACGCTTTGCCCCCATATGCCTCATGTGTTCCCTCTTATACCCCACGCCCTGTCTCATATACCCACGCCCTCGCTCTTATATACCCCCCGCCCTGTCTCATATGCCCCCCGCCCTGTCTCATATACCCCACGCCCTCCTTCATGTACCCCACGCCCTCCCTCTTATACCCACGCCCTTCCTCATATACCCACGCCCTCCATCATATACCCACGCCCTCCCTCACACGCCTGCCATCCTTCATTCATCCAAGCACCCGTTCACATGCACCACGCCCTCCGTCATCCATTCATTCCCTCCCTCCCTCACCCGTCCACGCCGCCCCCCCCCTTCCCCCAAAGTTTATCCTTCCCCCCAACCCCCCCTTCCCCTTTCATAACTCCCTTCCCCTCTTCGTAACCCCTTCCTCTTCGTAAGGTTTGGTTAGAAAGCAGAAAGGGAAGGAGGAGGAGGAGGAGGGGTTTGGTTAGAGGAGGATGCAGCTTTTCCCAGTGGAAGGGTGAGTTAAGGTGGATGTGTGTATGTAGAGGTGGATGGAAGGGGGTCTGGGACGTGTTTATAGGGGCCTTATATATATATATATATATATATATATATATATATATATATATATATATATATATATATATATATATATATATATATTTCACCCCACCCCCCTCCCTCAGGTAGACTTGGAGGTGTGGGGTGTGTGTGGGTGTGGGAGATGTGCCTGTGATGACGTAGCTCCATCGTCAAGGGAGGGATTAGCTAAGTCAAGCTAAGTTAAGCTAAGCTAAGCTAACCTTAGGTCAGTGTGTAGACGGATGGATGGTGGTTTTCGAGGAAGCCAAGGGATGTCCCGTGTCTGTACTGCTGTCTTCTCTGTCTATCTAGGTCCCCCAGACATGTGTCTGTACTGCTGTCTGTCTGTCTGTCTATCTAGGTCCCCCAGACATGTGTCTGTACTGCTGTCTGTCTGTTCGTCTGTCTAGGTCCCCCAGACATGTGTCTGTACTGCTGTCTGTCTGTCTATCTAGGTCCCCCAGACATGTGTCTGTACTGCTGTCTGTCTGTCTATCTAGGTCCTCCAGACATGTGTCTGTACTGCTGTCTGTCTGTCTAGGTCCCCAGACATGTGTCTGTACTGCGTTTTGTCTGTCTTCTGGTCCCCCAGAATTGTCTGTACTCGTCTGTCGGGTCTGTGTGTTGGTAAGTAAAGACCCGCCCCCCCTACCCCCACCACCCCCTCCCCACCCGGCCCACAGAGAGGGGGGAGGGGGCTGGTTGGCTGTAGCTGTATTTTGTATTTGGCTGTAGCTTGAGCGAGCGCGAGGTGGGGGGAAGGGGGAGGGGGTTAGCTGGAGAGGAGAATGTATGGGTACGAGGAGAAGAGAGAGAGAGAGAGAGAGAAAGAGAGAGAGAGAAGAGAGAGAGAGAGAAGAGAGAGTAGGAGGAGGGGGGATGGGGTGTGATCCTGCCGCCCCCAGACGCCCCTCCCCCCCCCCTCCTTTCCCCGCCCTGCCCCCCCCTTCTCCTCACCGGGTTAATATATTCTCTCTCTCTCTCTTCTCTCTCTCCCCTCTCTCTCTCCCTCTCCTCTCTCATCTCTCCTCCTCCTCCTCTCTCTCTCTCTCTCACCAGCACAGCAGACCCCCTTATCGGGTCTGTCTCGCCCCGTTTCGCCCAGTTTTCTGGCCTGGATAGTAGGGTACCCCCCCCCCTCCCCCCTCCCTCCCCTCCTTCACCTCCTCCCACCCTCCCCCCCTTTCCCCCCTCCCTCCCTCCCTCCCTCCCTCCCTCCCTTCCCTCCCTCCCTCCCCCCTACTTCCCCTCTCCCTTCCCTTTCCTCCCTCCTACTTCCCCTCTCCCTTCCCTTCCCTCCCTCCTACTTCCCCTCTCCCTTCCCTTTCCTCCCTCCTACTTCCCCTCTCCCTTCCCTCCCTCCTACTTCCCCTCTCCCTTCCCCCCCCTCCCTCCCTCTTCCCCTCCCCCTTTCCCCTCCCTCCACCCCTTTCCGCTTTTTTTTGTTTTAATCCCCCCCTTTCTCGAACCCCAAACCCCCTCTCCCCCCTCTTCCCTCCCCCCCTTTCCACCCCCTTCCCCCCTCCCCCTCCCCCCTTCCCCCTCCTCCTCCTCTCCCCCTCCTCTCCCCCCTCCATCACCCTCCCTTCCCCCTCCCAGCCCTCTCTCTTCGTCCTTGTTAAACCATTTTATCCCCGGGGTTTTGGGCGGGTCGCTTGACCCATCTTCCTGCGTATGTATCCCTTCGCCGCCGTTTTGTACCCGTATCCATTTTCTCCCCAAACAAAGGGGGACACACACAACAAACACACAAAAAAAAAAAAAAACACAACACACAACAACACACCACACACACAACACCACTTTCCACCGCGTCTCGTAATAATCCCCCCTTTTTTTTAACCATTTTCTTCTATTACCCCCCCCCCCCCCTTTTCCATTTTTCCCCCTTTTACCCCTTAGCAACCCCCTTCCCTTCCCTTCCCCCTTTTTCTACCCCTATCCATTTTCACCCATCAAGGAAGGAAGGGGGGGGGGGGGGTGTTTTTTTTTTTTTTTTTTTCCCCCTTTTCCCCCCCCTTTTTAACCCCCCAAAACCTTATTTTTCCCCTTTTTTCTAATTTTTCCCCCTGGGGGGGGGTTTTTTTTAAAATTAAATTTTTTCTTTTCAATTTAATTTTTAAAAAAAAAAAAAAAAAAAAAAAAAAAAAAAAAAAAAAAAAAAAAAAAAAAAAAAAAAAAAAAAAAAAAAAAAAAAAAAAAAAAAAAAAAAAAAAAAAAAAAAAAAAAAAAAAAAAAAAAAAAAAAAAAAAAAAAAAAAAAAAAAAAAAAAAAAAAAAAAAAAAAAAAAAAAAAAAAAAAAAAAAAACAAAACAAATTAAATTCATACAAACAGAAAATGAGAAAAACACAATAAAAAAACAAAAAAAACAAAAAAAACTATATATAGAAAAGATAGAAAGATGAGATAATAGAACTCAATTTTTAAAAAGAAAAAAGAAACAGAGAAAAAAACACAGAAAACACCAAAGGATTCAGGAGAACTGAACTTTTCTTTTTAAATATGATTAATGATTTATTTATCTCTCTTTATTGCGTGGCCATCTGGCTTTTTATTTCGCCCCTTTTATTTATTTATTTTTCGTTATATCAATTTCTTCCCTGACACTCGCCGCCTATTCTTCCTGGGTTTGGGGAAACGTTTCGTGGGGTTTTTCCAAACGTCTTTTGATGGGTTTTCGTCCTTGGTTTACTCCTTGGTGCGTAACCTTCTTGGTAAACTCGCTTTCGTTTACTCGTGACGGAGGAGGGAGGGAAGGGAGGGAGGGGGGGGAGGTGGGGATTGATCGTGAGTCCAAGGGGGGAGGGAGGGGTATTGGGATTGTGGCGTGGGGGAAGGAGGGATTAGGGGGGATTTTAAACGTGGCGTGAGGAGGGAGGGGTATTGTAATGTGGCGTGAGGAAGGAGGGATTAGGGGGTATTGTATCGTGACAAGGGGGGAGGGAGGGGTAATTTTATTGTGGCGTGAGGAAAGGGGGGGAGGGGGTATTGTATCGTGACGTGAGGAGGGAGGAGGGGGGATTGTAATCGTGACGTGAGGAGGGAGAGAGGGAGGAGGGGGGGTAATTGCATTATAACTTTACCCTTACCTACATATAAAAAAAAGATGAAAGTTAGGGGACTGAGTAGCCATTTCCTCGAAATTGTCTGTGGGGGAAATTTGGCGTTCCTGGAATGGGTTTGGGGGGGGGGGGGGGGGCTGCCCCTCCCCGGAAATTTCACAATAGGGCGCGCCTCACCCGGCTGCTCTGTGTGGGTGTGTGTGTGTGTGTGTGGTGTGTGTGTGTGTGGTGTGTGTATGTGTGTGGTGTGTGTGTGTGTTGTGTGTTGTGTGTGTGTGTGTTTGTTTTGAGTGTGTGTGTTTGTGTGTTGTGTGTGTGTGTGTGTTTTGTTTTGTAAGTTGTGTGTGTTGGTGTGTGTGTGTGTGTGTTGTGGTGTTGTGTGTTTTTGTTGTGTGTGTGTTTTTGGTGTGTGTTGTGTGTCTGTGTGGTCTGTGTCTCCGTGCTGTGCATGTGTTTGTGCCAAATGGGCTGGTGTATGTGTGTGTGTCTGTTTGATAATGTTGGTGTGTGTGTGTGTGGGTGTGTACACACCACATGTACACTTAACACACCCCTTTTCCTCTACGTACAATGAAAATTTTTTACCAATAACACTGAGAGATCATCATTAAATTACTTCACCATAGTTTTATTCAAAAGACTTTTTTTCAAATCTTTCCCAGGTAAGGTTGTTGGCTTAGGTCTATCTGTCCCTGTTTATGTCCAGGACTGCTTCACATAACTAAGTACAATGATCTCTGTATATTATATATATATATAATATTTCCCATAGTCCCCCGGGGGAAAAAGAAACACGATAAGTTTTCCCCAAATGCACTTTCGTGTTATAATCACATCATCAGGGGGGAAAAGAAGAGAAAAGGGAAAATTTAAAAGTCCGTTGATAAATACTAAGAGACTAGCTAGACGCCATTTGGTACGTCTCTTCGTTTATATCAACTGACTATTATATTTCTCTCTTGTGTCCCTCCCCTGATGATGTGATAAAGACACGAAAGTGCACTCGGGAACTTATCGTGTGTCATTTTTCCCCCCCTGACTCATAGGAACACACGATCACCATTCGCAAAATTGTGATCCCCCCCAATGTGTTCAATGTCTTAAATACAAGGAGGTTCATAATAGTGGGTTTATGGACGGGGGTTGCCGAACATGGGAAGAAGGAAATTGTCACAACGTCCATTCCAAGGGAAGTTTCGTCTGCGGCATCGAGGGATTAGGTATTGTGATTGTAACCGTCAGTGTCGTGTTTTTTTAAAGGGAGTAAAGGGGATTTTAGGGGAGGGGTAGACTGAATTTTGATGGCGCTTCTCATCTTTTCCTCCGTCCAGTGCCTTCGCATTCTTACGGCACAGGGTTTCGAGTCCTCCTCCTCCCCCTCCCCTCCCCCCCTCCTTTCCTTTCCCCCTCCTCCCCCCCCCCTCCCCCTCCTCCTCCTCCTCCCCTCCTCTTCCTCCCCTGTGACCGCCCGGTGCAAAGGCCCCAGATGAAATTATATTTCGGGATTCCCAAAAGACCTTCTTCTTCCCCCCCCCCGCAGCGGAGAGTTCCATTTTTTCCGTGTACCCAGACTTGGCGCTTCCCGCCGGAGCTCAAGGTTTCATAACCATTGGTCTCAAAGGGTCTATAACCTTCTGCTCACGGGGCTGGGGCAGGTTTCAAGCCACGTTTTTGGGGAGTGTTCGTTTTCAATCTGCATTACGAGCGCTGAGGTTGTAATTGCAAAACTGTCCGCAATGGTGGAAGGCCAGTGAACATACGAACTAGTGAACAATTTCTTTATAGAGAACTTCGTTATGGGATATAATTGTTCTCGTCAGTAGTTTTAGGTGGTGAATGTAATTGTTCGTAATTTTACTGTATTTGGTGGTGAAAAAAAAACTTTTGTTAACCCCCTCACACGGTCATACAACTGTTGTAGATCCCTCACACGGTCATAAAAACTGTTGTAGATCCCCAAAAACAAGGTCAACAACTGTTGTAGATCCCTCACAAGGTCAACAACTTTTTGAATCCTCAAAACGGTCATACAACTGTTGTAGATCCCTCACAAGGTCATACAACTTTTGTAAACCCCTCACACGGTCATAACAACTGTTGTAGTTTCCCTCACAGGGCATACAACTGTTGTAAATCCCCACAAGGTCATAAAACCTTTGTGAATCCCTCACTTTGATATACACCCCTGGGGTAGGGGGAACGACCGAGGTGTGTGTTTTTTGGGTTACGTAAAGGTTTGTAATTAACGTGTGTGTGTGTGGTTGTTGTGTGTGTGTGTGTGTGTGTTGTGTGTGTGTGTGTTGTGTGAACTTTACCCGTGGAAAATTTCCCCAGCCCTCCCCCCTCCCCCCTCCTCTGCCGTGGTCCACATTGTTCCCACCTCCAGGAAACCAGCCAAGACGACCTTTAAAAGAATTGATGTCTAAACTTTGGTTCTAAAAGTAGACGCCTGCATCTCACTGGTTTATATAAAATAAAGAAAGAAAAAAAAAAGAAAAAAAAAAGAGGGAAACCTTGCGTTAATATTTTTGCGACCTTAACCCCCAGCGGTGGTGTGCAGGCGGCCTGGACACACACACACACACACACGACACCCCAAAACACACATACACACACACACACACACACCCCCACACACACACACACACACATACACACACACACACACCAAAACACACACACAACACACACACACAACCAACACACACACACAGACGACACACCTGCGATATAAGGTGAGAAGGATCACCCTACTCCACACACACACACACTTACCAAACCCCCCACACACACAGAGATCCCCCCCTTTCCCCCTTTGGGACTAAGTCGAACTGTCATCATACCGGGCAACAACAACAACCCAACAACCCTTTTCAACAACTACAACTACAGAAACTACAACTACAAAAGTGAGAGGGTATGGAAAGTGCGTCAAGGGAAGCCACCCCGCTGTTTTTCCCCCGTCAGCGAGGTAGCGTCAGACACAGGCGAAGAATGGCCCATCAACGCGCGCGCGCACAACACCACACACACACACACAAAAAAAAAAAAAATATATATATATATATAATAAATATATATATTAAATAATATATATATATATATAAATATATATTGGTGTGGTTGGTGTGTGTGTGTGGTTGGTGTGTGTGGTTTTGTTTACATAACCTACACCGAAAGCTATTATTCTTAATCTAATTTTCACTAGATCCCATTACAAAAATTTAAACTCTAAACATATATAGATATGGGGGAAAAGAAAAAAAAAAAGACACGAAATTTAAAAAATTTAAAAAAAAAAAGAATACAGAATGGTCCTGAATAGACCAGGGTAGCTTGGGTATTTTGGTGATGTGAACATAGACCACCCCAAAGAGGAGATGGGCCCGCGTTTTTAAAATGGAATTTTATCGACCCCGCTCCTACTGCTGCTGTGGTGGTGGTCCAGTGTAGTAGAGGTCTGTCTGCTGTCTGTCTGTCTTTTTCTGGGTTGGGTTTTGTCTTTTGTCCCCGGGGTTCCCGTCTGTCGGGCTGTTTGGGGGGAGGGGGAGGGGGTTAGCAGGAGGAGGAGGTAGATGTATGGGTACGAGAGAGAGAGAGAGAGAGAGAGAGAGAGAGAGAGAGAGAGAGAGAGAGAGAGAGTAGGAGAGAGGGGGGATGGGGTGTGGATCCTGCCGCCCCCAGACGCCCCTCCCCCCCTCCCTCCCCGCCCTGCCCCCCCTCCTCCTCACCAGGTGTGAATATTTCTCTCTCTCTCTCTCTCTCTCTCTCTCTCTCTCTCTCTCTCTCTCTCTCCTCTCTCTCTCACCAGCAGCAGCAGCAGACCCCCTTATCGGGTCTGTCTCGCCCCGTTTCGCCCAGTGTTCTGGCCTGGATAGTATGGTACCCCCCCCCCCTCCCTCCTCCTCCCCCCCTCCCCTCACCTCCTCCGCACCCCTCCCCCCTCCCTCCCTCCCTCCCTCCTACTTCCCCTCTCCCTTCCCTCCCTCCTCCTACTTCCCCTCTCCCGTCCCTCCCTCCCTCCTACTTCCCCTCTCCCTTCCCTCCCTCCCTCCTACTTCCCCTCTCCCTTCCCTCCCTCCCTCCTACTTCCCTCTCCTCCCTCCCTCCCCTCTCCTACTTCCCCTCTCCCTTCCCTCCCTCCCTCCTCACTTCCCCTCTCCCTTCCCTTTCCTCCCTCCTACTTCCCCTCTCCCTTCTCCTTTCCTCCCTCCTACTTCCCCTCCTCCCTCCCTCCTCCTCCCCCTACTTCCCCTCTCCCTCCTCCCTCCCTCCTACTTCCCCTCTCCCTTCCCTCCCTCCATCCCTCCGCGTTTTGCTTTATCTCCCTTTCTCGAACGCCACCCCTCTCCCCTCACCCTTCCTCCCCCCTCCCTCCCCCCCCCCATCACCCTCCTCCTCCTCCTCTCCCCCTCCCGCCCCCCTCCTCCATCACCCTCCCTCCCCCCTCCCGCCCTCCTCTTCCGTCCTTGTTAAACCAGTTTATCGCCGGGTTTGCAGGTCGCTTGACCCATCTTCCTCGCGTATGTTTTCTTTCGCCGCCGTTTTGTACCCGTATCCATTTTCTACCCATCTAAGGGGACACACACACACACACACACACACACACACACACACACACACACACACGTTTTCCACCGCGTCTCGTAATAATCCCCCCTTTTTTTTTAACCATATTTCTTCTATTACACCACCCCCTCCCCCATTTCCACCTTTCCCTTTTACCCCTTAACAACCATTCCCCTCCTTTCCCCTTCCCTTCCCCAGTTTTGTACCCCTATCCATTTTCTACCCATCAAAGGAAGGAATGGGGGGGGGGGGTGCTTTTTTAACCTTATTTCTTTTATTACCCCCACCCCCCACCTTTCCACCCTTCCCCTTTTACCCCTTAACAACCCTTCCAAACCTCCCTACCTTCCCCCACTCCCCCTTCCACCCTTCCCCTTTTACCCCTTAACAAACCTCCCCCTCCCTCCCCCCCCTCCCCCTCCCCACCCCGAACCAGCCTATCAGCCAGCTGGTTCCTGGGTGTTTACGTTCCCCCCCTCTCCCCCTCCCCCGCCCTCGCGCACACACACACACACACACACACACACACACACACACCCGGGCGCCTTCGTATGCGACACTTCAGCTGAACTTTTTTTTTTTAAATATGATTAAATGATTTATTTATCTCTCTTTATAATGGCGTGGCCATCTGGCTCTTATTTCGCTCCTTTATTTATTTATTTTTCGTATATCAATTTCTCCCTGACACTCGCCGCCCTATTCCTTCCTGGGTTTGTGGACGTTTCGTGTGGTTTCCGTACGTCTTTTGATGGTTTACGTCCTTGGTTTACTCTTGGTGTACCTTCGTGGTAAACTCGTTTTCGTTTACATCGTGACGTGAGGAGGGAGGGAGGGAGGAAGGGAGGGGGTATTGCATCGTGATGTCAAGAGGGAAGGAGGGGTATTGTATTGTGGCGTGAGGAAGGAGGGATTAGGGGGTATTGTATCATGACGTGAGGAGGGAGGGAGGGGAGTATTGTATCATGACGTGAGGAGGGAGGGAGGTGGGTATTGTATCGTGACGTCAGGAGGGAGGGAGGGAGGGTGGGAGGGGTATTGTATCGTGACGTCAGGAGGGAGGGAGGGGTATTGTATCGTGACGTGAGGAGGGAGGGAGGGGTATTGTATCATGACGTCAGGAGGGAGGGAGGGAGGGAGGGGTATTGTATCGTGACGTGAGGAGGGAGGGAGGGAGGGGTATTGTATCATGACGTCAGGAGGGAGGGAGGGAGGGAGGGGCGTTGTATCGAGGCGTGAGGAGGGAGGGAGGGTATTGTATCGTGACGTCAGGAGGGAGGGAGGGTGGGAGGGGAGTATTGTATCGTGACGTGAGGAGGGAGAGAGGGAGGGAGGGGCGTTGTATCGTGGCGTGAGGAGGGAGGGAGGGTATTGTATCGTGACGTCAGGAGGGAGGGAGGGTGGGAGGGGTATTGTATCGTAACATCAGGAGGGAGGGAGGGAGGGAGGGGCGTTGTATCGTGGCGTGAGGAGGGAGGGAGGGTATTGTATCGTGACGTGAGGAGGGAGGGAGGGTATTGTATCGTGACGTCAGGAGGGAGGGAGGGGTATTGTATCGTGACGTGAGGAGGGAGGGAGGGTGGGAGGGGTATTGTATCGTGACGTGAGGAGGGAGGGAGGTGGGTATTGTATCGTGACGTGAGGAGGGAGGGAGGGGAGTATTGTATCGTGACGTGAGGAGGGAGGGAGGTGGGTATTGTATCGTGACGTGAGGAGGGAGGGAGGGAGGGAGGGGAGTATTGTATCGTGACGTGAGGAGGGAGAGAGGGAGGGATTAGGGGGTATTGTATCATGACGTGAGGAGGGAGGGAGGTGGGTATTGTATCGTGACGTGAGGAGGGAGGGAGGTGGGTATTGTATCGTGACGTGAGGATGGAGGGAGGGAGGGGTATTATATCATGACGTGAGGAGGGAGGGAGGGAGGGAGGTGGGTATTGTATCGTGACGTGAGGAGGGAGGGAGGGAGGGAGGTGGGTATTGTATCGTGACGTGAGGAGGGAGGGAGGGGTGGGTATTGCATTATAACTTTACCCTTACGTACATATAAATATAGAAGATGAAAGTTAGGGGCCTGAGTAGCCATATCCTCGAAATTGTCTGTGGAGGAAATTTGGCGTTCCTGGAGATGGTTGGGGGGGGGGGGGGGCTGCTGCCCCTCCCCGGAAGTTTACACAATAGGACGCGCCTGCACCCGGCTGCTCTGTGTGTGTGTGTGTGTGTGTGTGTGTGTGTGTATGTGTGTGTGTGTATGTGTGTGTTTGTGTGTGTGTGTGTGTGTGTGTGTGTGTGTGTGTGTGTGTGTGTGTGTGTGTCTGTCTGTCTGTCTGTCTGTCTGTCTGTGTGTATGTGTGTGTGTCTGTGTGTGTGTCTGTGTCTGTGTATGTGTTTGTGCCAGTGTCTGTGTGTATGTGTGTGTGTCTGTTTGTGTGTGTGTGTGTGTGTGTGTGTGTGTGTGTGTGTGTGTGTGTGTGTCTGTGTGTGTGTGTGTGTACACACCACATGTACACTTAACCCCCTTCCTCCACGTACAATGTAATTATTACCACTAACACTGAGAGATCATCATTAAGTCTTCAACCATAGTATATTCAAAGTACTTTTTTTCATCTTTCCAGGTAAGGTGTTGGCTTAGGTCTATCTGTCCCTGTTGATGTCCAGGACTGCTTCACATAACGTAAGTACAATGCTCTCTGTTTATTATATATATATATATATATTTCCTATGAGTCCACGGGGAAAATGAAACACGATAAGTTCCCAAGTGCACTTTCGTGTTATAATCACATCATCAGGGGAGACAGAAGAGAGAGAAATGTAACAGTCCGTTGATAAAATACGAAGAGACGTAGCTAGGACGCCATTTGGTACGTCTCTTCGTTGTATATCAACCAGCTGTTTGTTATATTTCTCTCTTGTGTCTCCCCTAATGATGTGATTATGACACGAAAGTGCACTCGGGAACTTATCGTGTGTCATTTCCCCCCGTGGACTCATAGGAATATACTCGATCACGCGCCAAATTGTGATCCTCTCCAATGTGTTCAATGTCTTCAGTACAGGAAGTGTCCATAATAGGTGGGTTATGGACGGGGGTGCCGAACAAGGAGAGGAAATGTGTCACACGTCCATTCCTGGGGAGTTTCGTCTGCGGCAGTCGAGTGATTAGGGATTTGTGAGTGTACCGTCAGTGTCGTGTTTGTTTGAGGGAGTAGAAGGGGATTTTAGGGGAGGGTAGACTGAAGTTTGATGGCGCTTCTCATCTTTTCCTCCCTCAGTGCCTTCGCAGTCTTACGGCAAGGGTTCGAGTCCTCCTCCTCCTCCTCTCCACCGTCCGGGGTCTGCCTCCTCCTCCTCCACCACTCATCCCTCCCCCGTGGCCTCCCATCCCTCCTCCCTCCTCCTCCCCCCCTGTGAGCCGCCCGGTGCAAAGGCCCCGGATGAAAATTATATTTCGGGATTACATAGACCTTCTTCTTCCCCCCCCCGCAGCGGAGGAGTTCCCATGTTGTTCTGTGTCCGGACTTGGCGCTCCCGCCGGTGCTCAAGAGTTCATACCTTGGTGCTCAAGGGTCGTACCCTTCGTGCTCACGGGGGTGGGGCAGGTTTCTAGCCTCGTTCTTGGGAGTGTTCGTTTCACCTGGCATTACGCGCTGAGGTTGTAATTGCAAAACTGTCCGCATGGTGGAAGGCCAGTGAACATACGACTAGTGAACATATTTCGTTATAGAGAGACTTCGTTATAGGATATAATTGTTCTCGTCAGTAGTTTGGTGGTGAATGTAATTGTTCTTACCTGTAGTTGGTGGTGAAAAGAAAACTTTTGTTAATCCCTCACACGGTCATACAACTGTTGTAGATCCCTCACACGGTCATACAACTGTTGTAGATCCCTCACAAGGTCATACAACTGTTGTAGATCCCTCACAAGGTCATACAACTGTTGTAGATCCCTCACACGGTCATACAACTGTTGTAGATCCCTCACAAGGTCATACAACTGTTGTAGATCCCTCACACGGTCATACAACTGTTGTAGATCCCTCACACGGTCATACAACTGTTGTAAATCCCTCACACGGTCATACAACTGTTGTAAATCCCTCACACGGTCATACAACTGTTGTAAATCCCTCACACGGTCATACAACTGTTGTAAATCCCTCACACGGTCATACAACTGTTGTAAATCCCTCACATGGTCATACAACTGTTGTAAATCCCTCACACGGTCATACAACTGTTGTAGATCCCTCACACGGTCATACAACTGTTGTAGATCCCTCACAAGGTCATACAACCGTTGTGAATCCCTCACACGGTCATACAACCGTTGTGAATCCCTCACACGGTCATACAACTGTTGTGAATCCCATCACACGGTCATACAACTGTTGTAAATCCCTCACACGGTCATACAACTGTTGTAGATCCCTCACACGGTCATACAACTGTTGTGAATCCCTCACACGGTCATACAACTGTTGTAAATCCCCTCACAAGGTCATACAACCGTTGCGAATCCCTCACACGGTCATACAACTGTTGTAAATCCCTCACACGGTCATACAACTGTTGTAAATCCCTCACACGGTCATACAACTGTTGTGAATCCCTCACACGGTCATACAACCTTTGTAAATCCCTCACACGGACATACAGCTGTTGTAAATCCCTCACACGGTCATACAACCTTTGTAAATCCCTCACATTGATATACACACTGTAGGTAGGGGGACGACCGAGGTGTGTGTATTGGTTACGTAAAGGTTGTATTTACGTGTGTGTGTGTGTGTGTGTGTGTGTGTGTGTGAACTTTAGCGTGGAGAATCCCCAGCCCTCCTCCCTCCCTCTCTCTCTCTGCCGTGGTCCACATTTGTCCCCCTCCGGTAAACCAGCCAAGACGATCCGTTAAGAATTGATGTCTAAACTTTGGTTCTAAAAGTAGACGCCTGCATCTCACTGGTTTATATATATAAAGAAAGAAAAGAAAAGAAAAAAAAAAGAGGAACCGTTGCGTTCAATATTTTAGCGACCTGTACCTTCCAGCGGTGGTGTGCAGGCGGCCTGGACACACACACACACACACACGACACACACACACACATACACACACACACACATACACACACATACACACACACACACACACACACACACACACACACACACACACACACACACACACACACACACAGACGACACACCTGCGATATAAGGTGAGAAGGATCACCCTACTCCACTCCACACACACACACTACCACACCCCCCACACACACACAGAGATCCCCCTTCCCCTTGGTACTAGTCGACTGTCATCATACCGGACAACAACAACAACAACTACAACAACAATTACAACAACTACAACTACAGAAACTACAACTACAACAGTGAGAGGGTATGGAAGAGTGCGTCAAGGGAGAGCCAGCCTCGCTGTTTCCCGCGTCAGCGAGGTAGCGTCAGGACACAGGCGAAGAATGGCCCATCCACGCGCGCGCGCACACACACACACACACACACACACACATATATATATATATATATATATATATATATATATATATATATATATATATATATGTGTGTGTGTGTGTGTGTGTGTGTGTGTGTGTGTGTGTGTTTACATAACCTACACCGAAAGCTATTATTCTTAATCTAATTTTCACTGGGGGTCTATTACAAATTAATCTCTATCATATATAGATATGGGGAATAGAAAAAAAAAAAAGACACGAGGATTAAAATTGAAAGAAAAAAAGAATACAGAATGGTCCTGAATAGAGCAGGGTAGCTTGGGTATTTGGTGATGTGAACATAGACCATCTCATGAGGAGATGGTCTGCGTTAATATGTGAAGTGTATCGACCTGCTCCTACTGGTGGTGGTGGTGGTGGTCAGGTGTAGGTAGAGGTCTGTCTGTCTGTCTGTCTTGTGTCTGTCAGTCTGGCTTGTGTCTCTCTGTCTGTCTGGCTTGTGTCTGTCTGTCTGTCTGGCTTGTGTCTGTCTGTGTCTGTCTGCCTGTCTTGTGTCTGTGTGTCTGTCTGTCTTGTCTCTGTCTGTCTGTCTTGTCTCTGTCTGTCTGGCTTGTGTCTGTCTGTCTGGCTTGTGTCTGTCTGTGTCTGTCTGGCTTGTGTCTCTCTGCCTGTCTTGTGTCTGTCTGTCTGTCTGGCTTGTGTCTGTCTCTGTTTGGTCTGTGTCTGTCTGTGTCTGTCTGCCTGTCTTGTCTCTGTCTGTCTGGCTTGTGTCTGTCTCTGTCTGCCTGTCTTCTGTCTGTCTCTGTCTGTCTTTGTCTGTCTGCCTTGTGTCTGTCTTGTGTCTGCCTGTCTCTGTCTGTCTTGTGTCTGTCTGTCTGTCTTGTCTCTGCCTGTCTGTCTCTGTCTGTCTCTGTCTGTCTTGTGTCTGCCTGTCTGTCTTGTGTCTGCCTGTCTGTCTTGTGTCTGCCTGTCTCTGTCTCTCTTGTGTCTGGGTATTCAAGATGGCCAAATATTTTGTCATGTTTTCGTAAGGTTGGGTCGGTGTTGTTATTGTTATTATTATTATTATTATTATTATTATTATTATTATTGTTGTTGTTGTTGTTGTTGTTGTTATTATTATTATTATTATTATTATTATTTTTTTTTTTTTTTTTTTTTTTTTTCATACTATTCGCTATTTCCCGCGATAGCGAGGTAGCGCTAAGAACAGAGGACTGGGCCTTTGAGGGAATATCCTCACCTGGACCTCTTCTCTGTTCCTTCTTTTGGAAAAAAAAAAAAAAAAACGAGAGGGGAGGATTTCCAGCCCCCCGCTCCCTTCCCTTTTAGTCGCCTTCTACGACACGCAGGGAATACGTGGGAAGTATTCTTTCTCCCCTATCCCCAGGGAATATTATTATTATTATTATTATTATTATTATTATTATTATTATTATTATTATTATTATTATTGTTATTATTATTATTATTATTATTATTATTATTATTATTATTACGGTCGTGCACACCGGGACTGTACCATCATACTGTACCTGTCTGGGCTGAGGGCGTGTGTTGGCGGCGCCACGCGCCCAGCACTTTTGTAAGTGGTTCTCCTCCGGGGTAATTATATCGTTAAGTGCTCGATGGTAATTTAAGCAGAGCGAGGCCCCTTCCTTCTCACCCTCCCCCCACACTCCTGCATTCATTACACATTCTTTCCGAAAGGCGCAAATTGCGCTGTTAGGTGTGCAGGGGGGGGGGGGGGGAGGGGGGAAGACGAGGCGTGGTGACGTCACTGTCCGCTAAGAGATATCTACACACGCCCCGGGGGTAGGGGGGGTGGGGGTCATCAATGGAACGTGAGATCTATTTGTGTTGTATATCTATCTATCTATCTATCTATCTATCTATCTATCTATATATATATATATATATATATATATATATATATATATATATATATATATATATATATATTATTATTTTTTATTATACTTTGTCGCTGTCTCCCGCGTTTGCGAGGTAGCGCAAGGAAACAGACGAAAGAAATGGCCCAACCCACCCCCATACACATGTATATACAAACACGTCCACACACGCAAATATACATACCTACACAGCTTTCCATGGTTTACCCCAGACGCTTCACATGCCTTGATTCAATCCACTGACAGCACGTCAACCCCGGTATACCACATCGCTCCAATTCACTCTATTCCTTGCCCTCCTTTCACCCTCCTGCATGTTCAGGCCCCGATCACACAAAATCTTTTTCACTCCATCTTTCCACCTCCAATTTGGTCTCCTCCATCTTTCCACCTCCAATTTGGTCTCCCTCTTCTCCTCGTTCCCTCCACCTCCGACACATATATCCTCTTGGTCAATCTTTCCTCACTCATTCTCTCCATGTGCCCAAACCACTTCAAAACACCCTTTTCTGCTCTCTCAACCACGCTCTTTTTATTTCCACACATCTCTCTTACCCTTACGTTACTCACTCGATCAAACCACCTCACACCACACATTGTCCTCAAACATCTCATTTCCGGCACATCCATCCTACTGCGCACAACTCTATCCATAGCCCACGCCTCGCAACCATACAACATTGTTGGAACCACTATTCCTTCAAACATACCCATTTTTGCTTTCCGAGATAATGTTCTCGACTTCCACACATTCTTCAAGGCCCCCAGAATTTTCGCCCCCTCCCCCACCCTATGATCCACTTCCGCTTCCATGGTTCCATCCGCTGCCAGATCCACACCCAGATATCTAAAACACTTCACTTCCTCCAGTTTTTCTCCATTCAGACTCACCTCCCAATTGACTTGACCCTCAACCCTACTGTACCTAATAACCTTGCTCTTATTCACATTTACTCTTAACTTTCTTCTTCCACACACTTTACCAAACTCAGTCACCAGCTTCTGCAGTTTCTCACATGAATCAGCCACCAGCGCTGTATCATCAGCGAACAACAACTGACTCACTTCCCAAGCTCTCTCATCCCCAACAGACTTCATATATATTTATATATATATATATATATATATATATAATATATATATATATATATATATATATATATATATATATATGTTCATTCCTATGAGTCCACGGGGGAAAATGAAACACGATAAGTTCCCAAGTGCACTTTCGTGTCATAATCACATCATCAGGGGAGACACAGGAGAGGAATGTAAGTCAGTTGATATACATTGAAGAGTCGAAGCTATATATATATATATATATATATATATATATATATATATATATATATATATTATTTCTTATACTTTGTCGCCGTCTCCCGCGTTAGCGAGGGAGCGTTAAAGAACACAGGACTGAGGCTATGATAACCTTCAACCTCTGTACCTGGGTTCGACTCCCCCTGGGGTTCACGAGGGTGGCTGACGGTGTAGGACACGTGAGGGCGGTCCTCGTCTCCCACCTCCAGCAGGGAGTCGCCATTCACCCGACCGCCTCTCCCATTTACAATTAGTTTGCACTTCACAGCGACACACACGGGTATATTTGTTTATTTATTTATTAACCCCCGTGTTTAGGGGGGTGGGTGTGTGTGGGGAGGAGGGGGGGTTGTGGAGGTTGTGGTCTTATTGTCCCTTTTTTTGAAGGACAAGTTAAGGCACTAAAGACCACCTAACCCACCTAACCCACTTACTACCTCCTCCAAAAAACCCTTCCCCTCCCTAGACCAGACACCCTACCTCTCTCCCTTCCTCCTCCTCCTCCCTCCCTCCCTCCCTCCCTCCCTCCTCCTCCTCCTCCTCCTCCTCCTCCTCCTCCTCCTCCTCCTCCTCCCTCCCTCCCTCCCTCCCTCCCTCCCTCCCTCCCTCCCTCCTCCTCCTCCTCCTCCTCCTCCTTCTCCTCCTCCTCCTCCTCCTCTTTAACCTGGTCGACTGCCTGGTCGACTGGCTGGCTGCGCCAATACGCCGCTCCCGGTAATAGCCACCTGGCGAACCACCGCTGCTAATTACCATGATCGTCAGGTTTTATGCGAAGGCGGGCCCCGGCTGCCCCGCCAGCTCCAACAAGGCTCCGGTGGGCCGGGGCAAGGGGCCGGGGCAAGGGGGCGGGGCAAAGGGGTTGGGGGGGGGAGGGCAGAGTCGCCCTCTGCCTCCACGTCATTAGGCACAGTAATAACCCTTGATTGTTGGGGGGTTGAAGGGGGGGGAGGGAGGGGAAAGGAAGGGGAGGGGAGGGGAAGGATGGTAGGGGTTGGGGAGGGAAGGCTGAAGGGAAGGGAAAGGGTGAGGTAGGGGGGAAGGGAAAGGGTCATTAGTTAAAGTTGTTCAGTGTTTCAACCATCCGTCCTGATTGGTGATCTGCCTCCAACGACCATCCCACCTTCCCCCCCACGCGCCGCCCACCCCCCCACTACTCGAACCCCCAACCCCGTGGGTTATTTTCGTCCAGGGAGAATTTTGAATCGCTTTTCAGGGAAATCCTCTTCCATCCATCCATCCATCCTCCATCCTCCATCCCTCCCCTTCCCCTTCCCCTTCCCCTCCCCCTGTCCATCCTTGGACCCAACTAAGAGTGAAGCAATTATGAAAGATTGGGTGGTTGGGGGGGGGGGGGGGTAGGTGTGGGGGGGGACTAGTTAACGGTAGCGGATGCCGCCCCCCCTCCCCCCCTCCCCCATGAAGTCCGGTGGGTTCGGGTCTCTCTCTCTCTCTCTCTCTCTCTCTCTCTCTCTCTCTCTCTCTCTCTCTCTCTCTCTCTGCCGGCGGTTTCTGCGTTCATTGAAGGATCATCAACCCCTTCCCCCCCCCCCCCACACACGCTGGTGGTGAGGCATTGATTGAATTACGAGCAATTTGATCTAATTAGCAGAGTGAGAGAGAGAGAGAGAGAGAGAGAGAGAGAGAGAGAGAGAGAGAGAGAGAGAGAGAGACTAGTTTTGGGGGTGGTGGAGGGAGATACAGGTGTTGGCGATGGTGGTGATGGAGGGAGATACAGGTGTTGGCGGTGGTGGTGGTGGAGGGAGATACAGGTGTTGGCGTTGGTGGAGAGAGATACAGGTGTTGGCGGTGGTGGTGGTGGAGGGAGATACAGGTGTTGGTGATGGCGTTGGTGGAGGGAGATACAGGTGTTGGCGTTGGTGGTGGAGAGAGATACAGTTGATGGCTGCCAGTGTTGGTGATTTTTTTGTATCCTTTTTCAACGTTTGGGGATTCGAACGAGGTCGCGTCGGCTGTGGCCGCTGGGGGGGAGGGCGCGGGTGGAGCGAGCACCACTGTGCCCAGGTGGAGTGGTGGGTGGATGGGACTCTTGTGTCCACCTGTTTAGACAGGGTGGCCTTGACCCATGTAACTCTCCCACACACACCCACACTCACCCACACACACATCCACACTCACACACACACACACACACACACACACACACACACACACACACACACACCCACACACCCACACTCACACACACACACACACACACACACACACACACACACACACACACACACACACACACACACACACACACACACACACACACACACACACACACACACACACACACACACACACACACATCCACACTCACACACACACACACACACACACACGTTCCAAGGCCTGTCGACTGTCCTCAATCCCCCCGTATATATATATATATATATATATATATATATATATATATATATATATATATATATATATATATATGTAGGTAGGTAGGTAATACCACAAAGCAACGGGAAATACGAAGTTTTAAGCGCCTTTGTGTCTGAACTGATTACAGATAGAGCGAGCATGAATATGATATATATGATATTGCCACTGGTATATTGCATATAATATATCAGTGGCGCCCTGGTATATTCAACCCGGCTTCTCTTTACCTGTAATGAGTCCGAACGAGGTAATTACACGAAAGCGCTTGACACTTCGTATTTTTCGGTTGCTAGTGCTTGTACCTGCTTATACATATATATATATATATTTTTTTTTTTTTTTTTTTTTTTTTTTATACTTTGTCGCTGTCTCCCGCGTTTGCGAGGTAGCGCAAGGAAACAGACGAAAGAAATGGCCCAACCCCCCCCCATACACATGTACATACACACGTCCACACACGCAAATATACATACCTACACAGCTTTCCATGGTTTACCCCAGACGCTTCACATGCCTTGATTCAATCCACTGACAGCACGTCAACCCCTGTATACCACATCGCTCCAATTCACTCTATTCCTTGCCCTCCTTTCACCCTCCTGCATGTTCAGGCCCCGATCACACAAAATCCTTTTCACTCCATCTTTCCACCTCCAATTTGGTCTCCCTCTTCTCCTCGTTCCCTCCACCTCCGACACATATATCCTCTTGGTCAATCTTTCCTCACTCATTCTCTCCATGTGCCCAAACCACTTCAAAACACCCTCTTCTGCTCTCTCAACCACGCTCTTTTTATTTCCACACATCTCTCTTACCCTTACGTTACTTACTCGATCAAACCACCTCACACCACACATTGTCCTCAAACATCTCATTTCCAGCACATCCATCCTCCTACGCACAACTCTATCCATAGCCCACGCCTCGCAACCATACAACATTGTTGGAACTACTATTCCTTCAAACATACCCATTTTTGCTTTCCGGGATAATGTTCTCGACTTCCACACATTTTTCAAGGCTCCCAAAATTTTCGCCCCCTCCCCCACCCTATGATCCACTTCCGCTTCCATGGTTCCATCCGCTGACAGATCCACTCCCAGATATCTAAAACACTTCACTTCCTCCAGCCTCTCACCATTCAAACTCACCTCCCAATTGACTTGACCCTCAACCCTACTGTACCTAATAACCTTGCTCTTATTGACATTTACTCTTAACTTTCTTCTTCCACACACTTTACCAAACTCCGTCACCAGCTTCTGCAGTTTCTCACATGAATCCGCCACCAGCGCTGTATCATCAGCGAACAACAACTGACTCACTTCCCAAGCTCTCTCATCCCCAACAGACTTCATACTTGCCCCTCTTTCCAAAACTCTTGCATTTACCTCCCTAACAACCCCATCCATAAACAAATTAAACAACCATGGAGACATCACACACCCCTGCCGCAAACCTACATTCACTGAGAACCAATCACTTTCCTCTCTTCCTACACGTACACATGCCTTACATCCTCGATAAAAACTTTTCACTGCTTCTAACAACTTTCCTCCCACACCATATATTCTTAATACCTTCCACAGAGCATCTCTATCAACTCTATCATATGCCTTCTCCAGATCCATAAATGCTACATACAAATCCATTTGCTTTTCTAAGTATTTCTCACATACATTCTTCAAAGCAAACACCTGATCCACACATCCTCTACCACTTCTGAAACCACACTGCTCTTCCCCAATCTGATGCTCTGTACATGCCTTCACCCTCTCAATCAATACCCTCCCATATAATTTACCAGGAATACTCAACAAACTTATACCTCTGTAATTTGAGCACTCACTCTTATCCCCTTTGCCTTTGTACAATGGCACTATGCAAGCATTCCGCCAATCCTCAGGCACCTCACCATGAGTCATACATACATTAAATAACCTTACCAACCAGTCAACAATACAGTCACCCCCTTTTTTAATAAATTCCACTGCAATACCATCCAAACCTGCTGCCTTGCCGGCTTTCATCTTCCGCAAAGCTTTTACTACCTCTTCTCTGTTTACCAAATCATTTTCCCTAACCCTCTCACTTTGCACACCACCTCGACCCAAACACCCTATATATTTCCCCCATATATATATATATATATATATATATATATATATATATATATATATATATATATATATATATATATATATACACTATATGTGTGTGTGTGTGTCTGTAGTGGAAAAATAAATCGAATGCCTTTTGAAATGTGAAAGATAATTCTAAAGCTATATATATACACTCTCTCACTCACTCCATGGATGGACGACCATTGATGTATATATATACCCGTTTGTGGAATAGGTTTACTTTTGGTGTCTTTCTCGAACGACTTATCGCCTTGGGCTAAAGGGGGCTTTAGAAAATGGTCCTAGCGTAATTATGAATTATATGTATATTGTCCACCTAAAAAAGACTGTATCCGCCCCCCATATATTTCCAAAGGTAATGTCACACTTACATTTGATCACTTAGTCATCTCTCCTGTGGCCTTGATTACCATCTGCAGACGTCTGGACGTCGAACTGGTAAGGTTCTTGAAGTATTCTACGTCCATCTTTTGGGTCCGTTGGGCCTTGATCTCCTGAATGAGGCGAGGGCGATTAATGTGGTGTTGCAGGAAGGAAGCAGCCGCTTGATCTGAGCGCCCCACTGCGCCAAGAAATCCCAAATGTGTTCCCATATTTTCTTCCTTCTAGGCGAGAATTCGGGCTTTCTCCTTCCTTAGAAAGGTGGGAGCCAACCATTTTGGAGCGCAGGTGGAAGAATATAGCGCTCAGAAGCGAGGTTCCCGAAATGGAGTGGCAGCCGGGGGGTGGTAAAGAAGGAACATCCTTCCCTCAAGATAGCCCGAGGCACGCTGAGGCGGATTTCTGGTGCTCACACCGTTAGAACCACTGGGTCTCAGCGGCCAGGGATATGATGCTTCCATCCGTTAGGGCGTTGTTCGTGGAGGTTCGTGGGAGTTTGGGGCGAGTGGTTCAACGGAGGTTCAAAGAGATTCACGAGTGAAGAAGAAGGTCGTGGACAGTTCGTGGTGGACGGTTCGTGGGTTCGTGACGAACATTAGCATTGCCTCTTCTGGCATCTCGTGTGTGTGTGTGTGTGTGTGTGTGTGTGTGTGTCCCTGAGCGGGTCGGTTCCCCTCACCATGGCCCGTGGCGGCCATGGGCCTGGGGTGGAGGAGGGAAGAGGTGGAGGAGGAGCGAGGGTGGAGTGGTGGGGATGTTAAACCATGCCCCGTGGCGTCTGGTTGTTACAAGGTTACGCCTGTTATTAACAACCCCCCCATTAACAACCCCCCATTAACAACCCCTCCATTAACAACCCCCCATTAACAACCCCCCATTAACAACCCCACATTAACAACCCCCCCATTAACAACCCCCCAATCCTTAACAATCCGTGGGTCCCGGAAACCTCCACGCGGGATACAGATATCTTCCTCTTTTCTATTTTTCTTTTTTACTTTTTTCAAATGGATCTCGGCAAAGGTCTTTTGGGTCTGAGTGATGATGACGAACTAGGGGGGTCATCAGCAGGGTAATGACCACACCCCCCCCCCCCTCCCCTCGTTCCCGTCATGCCCTAACGAGCGGTTACATACACAGCCAGCGCCCCCCCAACCCGACAGCCCGACCCGGTATTTAAAAGCCATTGAGTTGCCCCCCCCCTCCCTTCCCCCTCCCTCCCCCCTCTCCCCCTCCCTCCCCCCTCCCCTCCCTCTCCCTCCTCCCTCCCCCTTGGGGGGTTAAACACGCGTTTCCCAAGGGTCGAATTGCGATGCTGCTTCCTCGGAGGTCACGACACAGACACACACACACACACACACACACACACACACAGAGTCAGCAGTACCAGCAACTGAAGATATTAGTTTATATGGTAAATTTATTTTTTTTCTTTTCGATATTTCCTACTGGTGTGTGTGTGTGTGTGTGTGTGTGTGTATATGTGTGTGTGTGTGTGTGTATATGTGTGTGTGTGTGTGTATGTGTATATGTGTGTGTGTGTATATGTGTGTGTGTGTGTGTGTGTGTGTGTGTGTGTATATGTGTGTGTGTGTGTGTGTGTGTGTGTGTGTGTGTGTGTGTATATGTGTGTGTGTGTATATGTGTGTGTGTGTGTGTGTGTATGTGTGTGTGTGTGTGTGTGTGTGTGTGTGTGTGTGTGTGTGTGTGTATAGTTTTCACGTAGGCTCAGTGTTCGAGGTTTGAAGATGGTCACCTGCTTAACAGACGTATGAGATTTTAGTTTCCTTAATGAGGGCGTCTTAATTGCCTTGGTGGGGGGGGGAGAGGGGGGGTAATTAGTCCTTACATTTTTAGGGAAAATTTTAGGGTAATTTTTTAGGGAAATTTTAGGGTATTTTTTTAGGGAAATTTTAGGGTTATTTTTTTAGGGAAATTTTGTTTGAATGGCTGTGAGATTGCTAGTCTGTCCCCCAACCCCTCACCCACCCCCCCACTGTCGTGCACCGTGGTCGTACCCTCTCTTTAATGAAGGACAGCGCTTCGTTCTCTTGTGTCGTACACGGCTCAAGTGTCTTTACCGTCTTTGTGGTTGTCGTCCCTTGTGACCATCAGCTCAAGGTCGTACCGTCGTCTTCGGGTCGTCCCCTTGTGTACCACAAACGCTCAAGGTCGTACGGCACTTGAGCACGACGGTACTCCTTGAGCACGACGGTACGACCTTGAGCACGACGGTAACGACCATTGAGCACGACGGTACGGCCCTGACACACGACACTGGCACGACGGCACTTTGAACCGACGTACGCCATTGACACGACGGTACGATCTCACCTTTGAGCACAACGGTACGACCTTGAGCACACGGGTCTTTTGACCGACGTGCACTTGAGCACGCGGTACGATCCTTGAAGCACACGGTCCCCGAAGGTCGACCCTTGACACGCGGTACGGATCCTTGACACGACGGTAGGGATCCCTTGAGCACGCCCGACGATCCTTGAGCACCAGACGGACGTACGCATCCTTGAGCACGGTACGGTACTCCTTGAGCACGACGGTACGATCCTTGAGCACAACGGTACGATCCTTGAGCACGACGGTAGATCCTTGAGCACAACGGTACGAACACCTTGAGCACGAC
>NC_092230.1:42996234-43001234 GCF_036320965.1 Panulirus ornatus
CCCCTTCCGACATCGTCTCTCTTTCCCCCCCTTTTTTCCCCCTCATCTCTGTGTTACCCCCCTCCTCCCCTTCCCCACACCCCTTCCGACATCGTCTCTCTGTCCCTCCCTTTTTCCCTCATTTTCTGTGTTACCCCCCTCCCCTTCCTTCCCCCCCCCCCCAAAACCCCCCTCGCACCCTTGTCTGTCTGTCCCTCTCCTTTTCCCCTAAATCTCTGTGTTACCCCCCCCCCCCTCCTCTTCCTTCCCTCCCCCCCCCTCCCCCTCCTCTTCCTTCCCTCCCCCCCCTCCCCTTGACACAAACGCGGCGTTGCAGGACGCCCCCTTTGGAGCACGACTCTTACGACCAATATAAAAAGGGTCGGTGATGGCTTGGCCTCAAGACCAAAGTCATTTAAAGATGTCCCGGCCCAAAGGTCAGGTCCGGGTCGTGCCGTCGTGGATATCAAAGGGTCGTGCCGTCGTAAAACAAGGGTCGTACCGTCGTATATCAAGGGCCCGTGCCGTCGGGGAAATATCAAAGGGTCGTGCCGTCGTATATCAAGGGTGTGCCGTCGTATATCAAGGGTCGTGCCGTCGTATATAAAGGGGGTCGTACCGTCGGCCGTAACGCCCTAATAAATCAGGGGTCGTACCGTCGTGCAAGTCTTGGGGTCGCAAAATCCGCGCCCCACGGGGACTCTGTACGTACCTTGCAACACTGACCTTACCACGAGGTGTCCCCTCCCTCCACCCCGTGTTAACTCGTTGCGTGTGGTGTGTGGGGGTGGTGGGTCATTGCCGTGTTGCTCTTTCGACCCCCCTTACGACGCGCCCGTAAGGACGTGACGGCCCGGAAACGAGGGAGGGAAGATTTTCATCCTTTCGTCTTCCCTCCTCCTTTATTTCCCTTTCCCCCCCCTATAACGACCCCCTTCGAAGACGGACGGGCGGGGGAGGAACGTTCCCCGGCCACCCTCCACCCTACCCCCAACCCCATCCACCGACCCTGCGCCCTCGATGCCCCGCTGGGCGTCGCGGTGACGAAAAGGACCCGGGCCCAACGGGCGGGCGGGGGGAAGGCGCGCCCGGGTTGTAAACAAAGCCAGTGGGTTTGTGTGATACGCGAGCGGTGCCCCCGTTTTCTCCAGTCGAAGCAACAGTCTGGCTATAAGAAGCCGCTCTATTTGTGAATGGGTGGGGGTGGCGGGCAGCGACCTGCCATGTTTACATTGCGCTCCACGCCGTCTTACACACACACACACACACACACACACACACACACACACACACACACACGCTGGGCCATGGGTTCCGCCAGTATATTAAGCCCTGCATCCTACCACTTTTAACTCCCCGGGGGGGGAGAGAGAGAGAGAGAGGGGGAGGGAGAGTGTGGTTTGTGTGGGGGTGTTGAGGGGGAGGGAGAGAGGGACGTCTCTCCTCGCTGGTTCTATCCCTGAAATACACCCCTGGCGAAAGTAACGGGTCTTCTCCCCCTCTCCCATCCCATCCCACGATCCATCAGCTATTTATGAGACGCTATAGGTAAAACTAGGGGGGGGGGGGAGGGTGGGGCACCTGAGCGGGGGGGGGGGGTAGGGTTTCCTTTCCCCCCCCCTCCTCCCCCCCCCTCTTCCCCCCCCCCCTTATTTTTTTTCTTTTCGATATTTCCTACGGTGGGTGTGTTTGTGTGGGGTTGGGGGGTGTTTTTTGGTGGTTTTTGAAAATGTGGGTTTGTTTTGGGTTGGTGGTTTGTTTTAGTTTTTTTTTTTAATTTTTTTTATATTTTTTTATATTTTTTTTTTTTTAATTTTTTGTTTGTGTGTTGTGTGTGTGGGTGTGTGAAAGTTTTCACGTGGGCTCAGTGTTCGAGGTTTGAAGAGGGTCACCTGCTTAACAACGTATGAGATTTTAATTTCCTTAATGAGGGCGTTTTAATTGTTTGGTGGGGGGAGAGGGGGGGGGTAATTAGTCCTTACTTTTTTAGGAAATTTTAGGGTTTTTATTTTTTTAAAAAAGGGAAATTTTAGGGTTTTATTTTTTTTTAGGGAAAATTTTAGGGTTTTATTTTTTTTTAAGGGAAAAATTTTTTTTTTTTTTTTAAAAAAAATTTTTTTTTTTGGGCTTTTTTTTGGAATTTTTTCAAAATTTTTTTTGGGCTTTGTTGTAGGCCCTGTGAATGCTAGTCTGTCCCCCACCCCTCACCCCCCCCCACTGTCGTGCACTGTGGCCCGTACCGTCTCCAATAAGGACAGCCCCTTCGTTCTCTTTGGTCGTACCACCAGGCTCAAGGGTCGTACCGTCCTTGTGGTGGTCGTCCCTCAGTGCACCACCAGGCTCAAGGGTCGTACCGTCGTGGTGGTGGTCGTCCCCTTGTGTACCACCACGCTCAAGGGTCGTACGGCACTTGAGCACGACGGTACGGCCCTTGAGCACGACGGTACGACCCTTGAACACAACGGTAAGGCACTTGAACACAACGGTAAGGCACTTGAACACAACGGTAAGGCACTTGAACACAACGGTAAGGCACTTGAGCACGACGGTACGATCCTTGAGCACAACGGCACGGCACTTGAGCACGGCGGCACGGCACTTGAGCACGGCGGTACGATCCTTGAGCACGACGGTACGATCCTGAGCACGGCGGTACGATCCTTGAGCACGACGGTACGATCCTTGAGCACGGCGGTACGATCCTTGAGCACGACGGTACGATCCTTGAGCACGGCGGTACGATCCTTGAGCACGGCGGTACGATCCTTGAGCACGACGGTACGATCCTGAGCACGGCGGTACGATCCTTGAGCACGACGATACGACCCCTGAGCACGGCGGTACGACCCTTGAACACGACGGTACGAAATTTGAACACGACGGTACGGCACTTGAGCACGACGGTACGATCCTTGAGCACGACGATATATATATATATATATATATATATATATATATATATATATATATATATATATATATGCACGTTGAGGTCGGCGATGACCGTGACTTGGAAAGAGGGGAGGGGAGGGGAAGGTCGGTCAGTGCGTGGCCAGGCGAGGTGAGGGGTCAGGGAGGAGGAGGAGGGAGGAGAGGAGTGAGTGAGTGAGTGAGTGCTCCACCTGCCCGTCTTTCTTGGCTCGCTCTCTGTCATTAGCAGTGATTAATTGCCTGGAAATTGTGAAGTATTTCTCCCACGGCTGCCAGACGAGGTGAAGGGGGAGGGGAAGTGGGGGAGGGGAGGATATATAACTCTCCCGTGTGTTGTTGCTCGGATTTATATACATTTTTCCCCTCACTCCCCCCTCCCACTCTGCTTCTTCTGGACCCACCCACCCACTCCCTCCCTTACACCCTTCCAACCACCTCCCCCCCAATAGCCTCTACTTCTACTTCTACCTCTACCTCTTCTCCTCCCCCTTTCCCCTCCTTCCCCAATCCATTCCCCAGTCCTCCCAATCCACAAGGAGTTGAATTCTCCCCTGAAATAATTTTCCCCTCGGTGGCAAAACCTAAAGGATATATCTATCTATCTATCTATCTATCTATCTATATATATATATATATATATATATATATATATATATATATATATATATATTTAAGGATTTTTTTCTGTTATTATTATTATTATTATTATTATTATTATTATTATTATTATTATTATTATTATTATTATTATTACGTTGGATTAAGTCAGGTGAAGATTAGGGAGGGCGGGGGGAGGGGGTGCTCTCTCTCTCTCTCTCTCTCTCTCTCTCTCTCTCTCTCTCTCTCTCTCTCTCTCTCTCTCTCTCTCTCTCAGAGGCCCCCCGAGATGGTGTGATATATATTCTCGTTGAGGTAAGACCGTAGCGAAGGTGTGGGTAATTAGAGATACACATGATAGACGCTGAGGCAAATTGAGTTTCAAGTGCCAGTCTTTCATTATATATATATATATATATATATATATATATATATATATATATATATATATATATATATATATATATATATATATATATATTGTTGACAGGTTGGTAAGGTTATTTAATGTATGTATGACTCATGGTGAGGTGCCTGAGGATTGGCGGAATGCGTGCATAGTGCCACTGTACAAAGGCAAAGGGGATAAGAGTGAGTGCTCAAATTACAGAGGTATAAGTTTGTTGAGTATTCCTGGGAAATTATATGGGAGGGTATTGATTGAGAGGGTGAAGGCATGTACAGAGCATCAGATTGGGGAAGAGCAGTGTGGTTTCAGAATTGGTAGGGGATGTGTGGATCAGGTGTTTGCTTTGAAGAATGTATGTGAGAAATACTTAGAAAACGGATGGATTTGTCTGTGGCATTTGTGGACCTGGAGAATGCATATGATAGGGTTGATAGAGCTGCTTTGTGGAAGGTCTTAAGAGTATATGGTGTGGGAGATAAGCTGTTGGAAGCAGTGAAAAGTTTTCATCAGGTGTGTAAGACATGTGTGCGAGTAAGAAGAGAGGAGAGTGGTTGGTTCCCAGCGAAGGTCGGTCTGCGGCAGGGGTGTGTGATGTCTCCATGGTTGTTTAATTTCTTTATGGATGCGGTGGTTAGGGAGGTAAATGCAAGAGTTTTGGAGAGAGGGGCTAGTATGCAGTCTGTTGTGGATGAGAGTGCCTGTGGAGTGAGTCAGTTGCTGTTTGCTGATGAGACAACACTGGTGGCTGATTCAAGTGAGACACTGCCGAAGTTGGTGACTGAGTTTGGAAAAATGTATGAATGGAGAATGTTGAGAGCGAATGTGAATGAGAGCAAGGTTATTAGGTTCAGCAGGGTTGAGGGACAAGTTTGAATGGAGAAAGGTTGGAGGAAGTGAAGTGTTTTAGATATCTGGGAGTGGACTAGGCAGCGAGTGGAACCATGGAAGCGGAAGTGAGTCACAGGGGTTGGGGAGGGGACGATTGTTCTGGGAGCGATGAAGAATGTGTGGAGGGAGAGAACTTTACCTCAGAGAGCAAAAATGGTTTCGAGGCATAGGCTCTAGATATGTTGCACGCAGCAAG
>NC_092230.1:43006234-43023734 GCF_036320965.1 Panulirus ornatus
TCCCCACAGTGGGTCATGCACATGACTGCCTCCCAGCCTTCCTCCCCACCACCTCCCTCCCCCTTTCCCCCATCTCCCTCATCCCCCACCACCTTCCTCTCCCTCATCCCCCACCACCTCCCTCCCCCTTCCCCCCTCTCCCTCATCCCCCCCCACCACCTCCCTCCCCCTTCCCCACTTCCCCTCCCCAACCCACCTCTTCCTTAAAGCTCTTAGGACGCCCTTCTCTGCAGTAGGGGCTCCTCCCCTCACCCCACTCCCCTCACATCATCCCCTCATCCCCCCTCATCCGTTGCTAGGCTGTCTGGCGACGTGGCGACATTGTGTTGAGGAGAGAGAGAGAGAGAGAGAGAGAGAGAGAGAGAGAGAGAGAGAGAGAGAGAGAGAGAGAGAGAGAGCCGCACCCCAGGATGCAAGTTTAGGCCCGGGGAGAGGAGGCCGGGGCGGGGCGGGGGCGCTCTCTCTCTCGCGGGGGCCCCTGTGGTGTGGTGCCCCCGCCGCCGCCCCCACCGCCATCGCCGCCGCCGCCGCCGCCGCCGCGGCTAATTTGAGAAGGTCATTTTGGGTGGGGGGGTGGGGGTTGGTAGGTAGGTGGGGGGGGGGGGTAGCGATGATAATTCTAAATATACGTGGGAAAGGTGAGGATTTAGCCCCCAGGGTACACAGACACACACACACACACACACACACACACACACACACACACACACACACACACACACGGTCGGGTAGGTCAGTGGCTCCTGGTGTTGGAGTTTTTGGGGGGCTGATCGCTTTTGATCACCCACACCCCACACCCCACACCCACACTCCCACCCCACACACACACACTCCCCCACCACCATAACCCCCATCTCTCTCCATTCCCTCCCTCCCCATTACCTGCGAACGTAAGGTCCAATGGGAAACCAGCATCACACCCCCCCCACAAATCTCCTCTCCTCCACCTCCTTTCCTTCCGCCTCTCCTCCAACACCACACACACACACACACACACACACACACACACACACACACACACACACACACACACACACACACACTCCTTTTTCCCCCCCCAATTCGACCGTTAGAGTCGTAACGCAGAAACGACCTGTAGTCCGGACGACCACACAACGTCGCTATTTGACCCGTCGTACACGCACACAGCCTGGGGGGTGACTGTCGCACACACAGACACACACACACACACACACACACACACACACACACACACACACACACCAAACCCATTTACTAACCCTGAATTATTTTATTTATTCTCATTGGTTCTATAACCACTCAAACTGTGAATGTCAAGCAGTATGATCTCGGGTTATATCAGTGTGGACACTTGTTATACTCGTGTTATACCCACTGGCGCACCTACAGTATGACCTAGGGTCAGGGGGTCATAGTATACTGATTTGTGTTTGGTTATACGCAGTATGACCTGGGGTCAGGGGGTCAGAGTTTACTGATTTGTGTCTGGTTATACGCAGTATGACCTGGGGTCAGGGGGTCAGAGTATACTGATTTGTGTTTGGTTATACGCAGTATGACCTGGGGTCAGGGGGTCAGAGTATACTGATTTGTGTCTGGTTATACGTAGTATGACCTGGGGTCAGGGGGTCAGAGTATACTGATTTGTGTCTGGTTATACGCAGTATGACCTGGGGTCAGGGGGTCAGAGTATACTGATTTGTGTGTGGTTATACGCAGTATGACCTGGGGTCAGGGGGTCATAGTATACTGATTTGTGTTTGGTTATACGCAGTATGACCTGGGGTCAGGGGGTCAGAGTATACTGATTTGTGTCTGGTTATACGCAGTATGACCTGGGGTCAGGGGTCATAGTATACTGATTTGTGTTTGGTTATACGCAGTATGACCTGAGGTCAGGGGGTCAAATCATACTGATTTGTGTCTGGTTATATCGTCAGTGTAGCGCATTCTGAAGGAGGTACACTGGGTGTGTCTTCTGATGGGTCTGTGTGTGTGTCTTCTGATGGGTCCGTGTGTGTGTCTTCTGAGGGGTCTGTGTGTGTCTTCTGATGGGTCTGTGTGTGTGTCTTCTGATGGGTCTGTTTTTGTGTCTTCTGATGGGTCTGTGTGTGTGTCTTCTGATGGGTCCGTGTGTGTGTCTTCTGATGGGTCTGTGTGTGTGTCTTCTGATGGGTCTGTGTGTGTCTTCTGATGGGTCTGTGTGTGTGTCTTCTGATGGGTCTGTGTGTGTGTCTTCTGATGGGTCTGTGTGTGTGTCTTCTGATGGGTCTGTGTGTGTCTTATGATGGGTCTGCGTGTGTCATCTAATGGGTCCGTGTGTGTGTCTTCTGATGGGTCTGTGTGTGTCGTCTGATGGGTCTGCCAGGGTCGTGCATAATACTCATATTGTATAGTTCGTCTATGTGTTGTTTTAGAGTTATTTTAGTGTCGTGTGTTATCGATCGGTGTCATTGTTATTTCAAAGTTATTTCATTATCGTAAGTTATTTCTC
Source organism: Panulirus ornatus (assembly GCF_036320965.1). Classification (NCBI taxonomy): domain Eukaryota; kingdom Metazoa; phylum Arthropoda; class Malacostraca; order Decapoda; family Palinuridae; genus Panulirus; species Panulirus ornatus. Next base: position 43,008,711 of record NC_092230.1, read on the forward strand.
TCAGTGTTATTGTAAGTTATGTGTGGGAGTTATTTTTTTTTAAATTTACGTCGCTGTTATTGTACGTCATGTTTCATTATGATGCCCTGTGTTATTGAAAAATGGGTCTTACTGCAAGTTATCATTTTAAGTGTTATCGCAAGTTATCTCTGTGTTGTAGTAGCTAGTTATCTCTTAGTGTGATTGTAAGTTATAAAGTTCTCAAGTGTTATATTAACTTATATTATTGTTGTAAGTTGTGTTGAAGTAAGTTATATTGTTGCAAGTTACAGTGTTGTAAGTTATCTCTCAGTGTTGTAGTAATTTATCTCTTTGTTATCATGTGTTATCTCTGAATGACAGTGTAATTGCTGGCCATAGTTATGTCCGTACGTCTGTCAGTATTATGTATTGCTCATGGTTATTATTACATTGCTTATGGTCCTTGTTCCGTTATCGTCAAGTTATCGTCCCCCGTTTTTAAATTATTATTAATTATTATTATTATTTTTTTTTTTTGTTGTTTTTGTTTTAAATTATTTTTAAATTATTGTTTTTTGTTGTTGTTGTTTTTATTATTATTATTATTAATTATTATTATTTTTTTGTTGTTGTTGTTGTTTTTTATTTTTATTTTTAAATTAATTATTATTATTTTTAAATTTTATTTTTTATTTTTTTTTTTTTATTATTATTTTTTAAAATTTTTTTTGTTTTATTTTTATTATTTTTTTTTTTTTTTTTTGTTGTTTTTTGTTGTTTTATTATTATTAATTATTATTATTAATTTTTATTTTTAAATTTTATTTTTTTAAATTATTATTATTAATATTATTATTTTTAATTTTTTTTTTTTTTTTTATTATTATTATTATTTTTAATTATTTTTAATTTTTATTATTATATTTTTAATTTTTAATTATTTTTTTTTTTTTTTATTATTTTTTGGGGGTTTAAATAATTTAAATTATTAAATTAAAAAATTTATTAAAAAAAATTTATTTAATTAAAATTATTTTAATTATTTTTAAAAAAATAAAAAATTTTATAATTATTGGGGTTGGGGTCCCCATGGCCGCCGGTTTTTTGGAACTTGGGAAAGGGTGCCTGGGAGGGAAAAGGGAAAGGGAAAAAACAAAAGTGGCTTACCTTAACCATCGTCGGGAAGGGAAAAAACAAAACCATGGAGGGAGCGGGAAAATACGGGAAAAAAACCCCAGGTTAACCAATTTTTGGGGAAGGGAAAAAACAAGATAACACAAAACCTGATGGCCCTATGACCGGTTTTATCTGTGGGGGAACAGAAACAGGGAAAAAGGACAGATAACACAAGACCTGATGGTCTATGACCAGGTTATCTGCTGGAGGACAGTACATGGGAAGGACGACAGATAACACAAGACCTGATGGTCTATGACCAGGTTATCTGCTGGAGGACAGGACATGGGAAGGACAGATAACACAAGACCTGATGGTCTATGACCAGGTTGTCTGCTGGAGGACAGTACATGGGAAGGACAGATAACACAAGACCTGATGGTCTATGACCAGGTTATCTGCTGGAGGACAGTACATGGGAAGGACAGATAACACAAGACCTGATGGCGTATGACCAGGTTATCTGCTGGAGGACAGTACATGGGAAGGACAGATAACACAAGACCTGATGGTCTATGACCAGGTTATCTGCTGGAGGACAGTACATGGGAAGGACGACAGATAACACAAGACCTGATGGTCTATTAAGAGGCTATGTGCCAGACACCAATATGGTATCCTAACCTCTTGCTTTGTATACATGGAGACAAGATAGTACGAAAGCGAAAGGCGCTCCTCCCCAGCCAGCCAGCCAGCCATCCTCCTCGTGCATTTCAAGGAAGCGGGACAACGACTCTGAAGAACAACCATGTCGTGTGTAGCGATTAAACAGACATGGAAACATCATACGAAGTGCTGATTGGAAAACACATTTTTTATCGTATTAAAGTGGCTGAGAAGGAACGTTTCTCTCTAATGTATTTGAGATGAAGATTTTTGTTCTAGAAATGCTTCAGTATATATATATATATATATATATATATATATATATATATATATATATATATATATATATATATATATATATATTGGAAAGAATCACAATCTAGCGTGTGATCAAGTATATCCCCATGAGTCCACGGGGAAATGAAACACGGTAAGTTCCCAAGTGCACTTTCGTGTAATATCTCCCCTGATGATGTGATTATTACACGAAAGTGCACTTGGGATCTTATTGTGTTTCATTTCCCCCGTGGATCGTGAGTATATTTTTCCACTGATGATTAACATCACGAAAGTAATTGTCTTGGCCGTGTTTAGGGTCGTTCAAAGTCTTGGAATTGACAACATCTGATGGTTGTGTTTTCTCCTCACGCCTCTTGTGAGTCTCTGAGTGAGGCCAGTGTCGGCCAACGTTTGTCTGAAACGTTCTCCTCTTTTGCCCAACGTTTGTCGTGAACGTTCCCTTTCTCCAAATCACATCGCACCGTTGGCTGTGATCATTGTGGGGCAGTGGTCGTGTGTTTTGTTGGTATAGTATACATGGGTGTAAACCATTGGTAGTTAGACGAGAAAGAGATGTATGGATGCGAATAAGACAGGTGCTGGTTTACATTTGTTGGTATAGTATACACGGGGGTAAACCATTGGTAGTTAGACGAGGAAGAGATGTAAAGGAGCGGATTAGACAGGTGCTGGTTTACATTTGTTGGTATAGTATACACGGGGGTAAACCATTGGTAGTTAGACGAGGAAGAGATGTATAGGAGCGGATAAGACAGGCGATGGTTTACAGTTGTTGCAGCGGCGAGGATAGACCTCCTGTATAGGAGGACAGGAGATGGGTTTACATGCGCGTGTAGGGAGGACGTTTGGTTGGGTGTGCCACACCCAAGGTAAACTCGCCGAGCGGCGGCGGAGGAGGTGGAGGCTGCTCTTGGAACGGCTGCCACGGCGTGAAAATAAACGTACAGGGAATAAATATAAAACCTGTTCCCCCTCTTAGGTCCGCAGCTCCTCGGAGGAAGGAGGAGACGACTGCGCCCGCCCCTCAGTTCTTGGTGGCGAGGTCTTGGTGGCGTGTAGTGAACCCTCCGCCGTCGACCCCGTCAGGAGAGAGAGAAAGAGAGAGAGAGAGGAAGGGGTAAAGTTCGATTAAGGGCCTCGTGTCGGAAGGGCCTCCTCGTCTTGTCTCTTCGACCTCCTCCTCCTCCTCCTCCTCCTCACCACCACCACCACACACACGCCCCTCCGGCGATCTCGTGGGGCTGTGTTGCTGAAGGAGGCGTGTGCGTGTGTGTGTGTGTGTGTATGTGTGTGGTGTTCGCCCTCTCCCTGCCCCGGTGGAGGTGCGTGGCGCGTGGTTCCCTCCTCCTGAAGAGGACCCCCAGCGTCAGGTGTTCGCTGGTGCGCCGTGTTTGTGTGTGTGTGTGTATATACTGACGAAGATGTGAGGTCTCGATGGGCCCTGGGAAGGCGCCTTACCACATCCTCCAGCGGGACCCAGTCGCCCGGCGATGCCCTACCACACAACCACCGATCGCACGTAAGACTTATCCATCTCTTTATTTAATTCAGTTATTGTCTCTATGTACAGTTATCTATTTTCTTTATCCCCGCGCCCAGTGTTGATTTTTTTTTTCTTTGCGTGAGACACACACGTTGGGCGTTGCCCCTTTTCCTCCCTCCCTGTAACGCCTAGTTGCCCTTGGAAGGTCCCTTCTTCTCGGTGTCGGACCGACCCGACGCTCGGTAGCTGCTGCTCTTGGCGATGGTGAATGCCGCCCGCACTCATTGGTTCACCCAGCGCTGCGTCGGGCATGTTGTGTAGCACCTGCACCTCCGTCCGTCCGTCCGTACGCCCGTCCGTCCGTCCGTCCGTACGCCCGTCCGTCCGTACGCCCGTCCGTCCGTCCGTCCGTCCGTCCGCTTGTCATGGGTGAAGGGGGTAATAGAGTGCTGAAGAAACCATCTCTCCTCCTCCCCCATCACCATGATCAGTGGGTGGATGCCGTTCGTGTGTTCGTCCTGGGTGAAGGGGGTAATAAGAGTGCTGAAGAAAGAAACCATCTCTCCTCCCCCTCCCATCACCATGATCAGTGGGTGGAAATGGGATGATTCCCCTATTTGCTTCCTCACACGATCAAGAGAGATGCGTGCGCGGTGTTGTGGCGGGCGACCAGTGGCGACAAGTGTGGAGGGTGAAGTTTGGTCATCATCATCGCCAGCTGTACGAATGGAAAGACGAGTACCTTACTATACCGTGTGAGGGACCTCCTCCTCCTCCTCCTCCTCCTCATCCTCCTGTGGCAGTTGCCAGTGGCGTCGTCTGCGCCTCCTCCAGAGTTCTTACGGGTTGAAGATGCGCGCTTGACATTCTCCCTCGCCGTAGATGACCTTTTGACACCACTTGCCACCCGTGCTGAACGCCAGGGACACTCCTCAGTCCTCTGTTCTCTCACGTGGAAAGGGATTCAAACCCATGGTTTTTCAGTGGATGAGCATACGACGCTACAACCGTAGTCCCTGTTTTTTTTTTCCCCACTCCAGAAGCGTTCACCGTTCAGGCATTCATCTCGTACCCTTGTGCCACTCCTCGGCCGTCATATATGCCTGTTTAACCGTATATATATATATATATTTTTTTTCTTTTATTATCTTAACATCCAGTTGCTTCTATCGACTCAGCGAGGCAGCGTTAGATGCGAAGAAGCCACCACGGCCTCGTACCCAGTGTGCTCCTTTCCGTCCATTGACGGTGACGCATTCTAGCCAGAGTGACTTTTCAGTGGGGGGTTTCGGACTTCATGTAGGCGGAGTCCGGTAACACACACACACACACACACACACACACACACACACACACACACACACACATACAGTCATCATAACGCCTGCGTCAAGAGTGGTCGTGTTCTTCAGGGGAAATGTCATCTTCTGCTTCCTTCCCTTTTTTCTTCTTCTTCTTCTTCTCTTTCTTTCTCCCTTTCTTCTTCTTCTTCTTCTTCTTCTTCTTCTTCTTCTTTCTCCCCTTTCTTCTTCTTCTTCATCTTCTTCTTCTTTTTTCTTCTCCTTCTTCTTTTTCTTCTTACTCCCTTTCTTCTTCTTTCTTCTTCTTCTTCCCCTTCTTCTTACTCCCTTTCTTCTTCTTCTTCTTCTTCTTCTTTCTTCTTCTTCTTCTCCTTTCTTCCCTTCTCCTTCTTCTTCTTCTCTTCTTTTCTTATTTCTATTCTTATATTCTTCTCGGGTAAAGGCTTCGACCAATGTGGTTAACGAAGTGATTCTGGTGATAACGCAATTATTAATTAGTGTGTTCAACCGTCTCGTACATAAGTGTGTGTGTGTGTGTGTGTATGTGTGGGGAAGTCATCGAGTTTGACGGTCGTCCTCCTGGCCCAGCGACGGCGTCAGACCGGTGCTCTCCTGCCTGACCCAGTGTTTACCCCGCCCGCTCTCCCTCCTCCTCCTCCCGTCCGTCCTGACGCAGGACGCTCCATATTTAACGCCCCGTTTGCCTGTGGGGAGCGGAGCGACCTCGACCCGTGTTAAAGCCGTGTGTGTGTGTGAGAGAGAGAGAGAGAGAGAGAGAGAGAGAGAGAGAGAGAGAGAGAGAGAGAGAGCTAGCTGTAGGGTCGTGCTGGACCAGACGGAGCCCTGGTGAGTACGATGGTAAAGACCTCTTTAAGGGGGTCAGGTCAAAGGTTCTCCCATCGTATACCTGCGAACTCGGTCGTCTCTGGCCTTGACCGACTTTGACCTCGGGTAACCTTTGACCTCGGCTAACCTCTGGCCTCGACCAGCTCTGGAAAACAAACCAAACAGAACTTGACGCGCTTTTTCACAGACTTCGGAAAAGCATTTTGACAAAACGTGACCTTGGTGTTATAATAGCACATGAAATGCGAAATATGGAAATGAATTGAACCATTGGGAGATGGATGCACAACTTCTCGAATAAGTAGATCACAACCCGTGGTTTGAACCATGCCAAAACGTGACCTTGGTGTTATGATAGCACATGAAATGCGAAATATGGAAATGAATTGAACCATTGGGAGATGGATGCACAACTTCTCGAATAAGTAGATCACAACTCGTGGTTGTGAACCATGCCTACATCTCCACTGCCTCCATTGGAGATGACATCTTAAAATCCAGAGAAGAGATAACATCTTACTGGCACGACAGGCATGGAAGACTTCGTGAAATAACAACCCAGAAATCCAAAAAGGTGTTATATATGTACGAAAAGAAAAGAACAACTGAAACATCCTTGGAGGGGAGACCCCAAGACTCTTCACCACCTTGCCATCCGCCATCAGAAACAGCCTGGGATGCACGGTGGAGAGAGGTCAAGACACCTATGCAGTGGACAAGTACCTACCAAGTGTAACCAGACCAGCCATGGCTGTGGGGGAAGGAGGAGGAGAGGCTGTGGGGGTGTGGGCCTGAGGGGCTCCTCCGGCTTCTCCAACAGCCTGGTCGACCGACGACCCAGTCCAGCAGCCTACAAGCCCCACAGCCCGGGCTTGTGTTAGACTAACATTGAAAAAAAAAAATGGATCTTTTTTTTTTATCCTACGTTGAAGGCTTCTGTCACAGAACCAAAGCCCACATTAAGACCGGGGCTTAATTGGCATAAAGAGAGGATTAGGAACGAGGAAAAAGGAAGAGACAATGGTATTTAAATGTTCTGGAAGAAGTGAAAAAAGTATATATATATATATGTAGCGATTGTCGTGTGTTTGACCGTATCTGTCGGCAGTTCACCGCAGTGGTGTTTGATTCCACTGATGAAATAGTCGAAAGTAGTGACCATTTTCGATGTATCTTTGTTGGATCTCCTAGAAGTGTGTGTGTGTGTGTGTGTGTGTGTGTGTGTGTGTGTGTGTGTGTGTGTGTGTGTTCTCTGAGTAAAGTATTTGTGGATCTCTGATTCTATCTATAAAGTCGTCTGGATGGCAGACACTTGGAGCAACGTGTGGTGTGTAAAGTGTAAAAGTGCAAAGCACTTTTTTTGTAACAAGTGCGAAGGCTTACTTTAAACATTGGGTCCGGGGTTGTGTGTGCGTGTGTGTGTGTGTGTGTGTGTGTGTGTGTGTGTGTGTTTATGGGCCCCATCTGTGTGTGTGTGTGTGTGTGTGTGTGTGTCTGTGTGTTTGTGTGATATTATACAGGGCACATGTACTTGATGCGACCCATTGGGTTGGGAATGGGGTCATAGCTAGATAGATAGACGTAGACTCGATAGACACATCTATTGACAGATAGATAGAGGTTATGAGTATCCAATAAGCAAGTGAAGTGGTCGGAGCAGGATGTTATTAAGGCGCTAGTTGTTAAATGTACTGTGTGTGTGTGTGTGTGTGTGTGTGTGTGTCTATTTCTGTGAGGGGACGTGAACGTGTTTGGTCTGTTATTTGCAGGTAAGGGTCGCGCTACCTCTGTGACGAGGGTTTTATTGATTACCTACAGCCCTGGGTAATTCTTCGCCCTGAGCTATTCCTAGCTCACAAAACATTCCTACATTTCTATATCCGGGTTTTGTTATATTTACCCCCAAGGTTGTTGACACTTTGAGGCCCCGTGGCGTCGTGTATGCAGGGTTAGGGTAAGGGAGGGCAAGGTTAGGGTAAGGGAGGGAAAGGTTAGGGTAAGGGAGGGAAAGGTTAGGGTAAGGGAGGGAAAGGTTAAGATAAGGGAGGGAAAGGTTAGGGTAAGGGAGTGTAAGGTTAGGGTAAGGGAGGGCAAGGTTACGGTAAGGGAGGGTAAGGTTAGGGTAAGGGAGGGTAAGGTTACGGGTAAGGGAGGGCAAGGTTAGGGGAAGGGGAGGGTAGGGCGAGGCTGGGGTAAGGATAGGTCATGCTTAGGGTTTTTAGGGGGGAGGTGTTTAGGTAAGTCTAGGGTAGGGCAGCTGTGGTGTGGGCTTGGGTAGGTCTAGGGTAGGGCTCCGATGGTTAGGGCTGGGGCTTGGGTAGGGCATGGGATGGGTAGGGGCTAGTCTGTGATGGGCTTAGGTAAAGCATGCAGGAGTGTGAGGCGAGGGGAAGAATGAGGCAGGGTATGAGTGATGTCTGGGATGAGGGCAAGGCCGGTATAAGGCGAGGGTAGACATGAGGACTGGTAGAAGGTAGGTGGGGTGAGGGGGTTAGATCTAGGGCCAGAGATTAAGGTAGGGCTGTACAGTTAGGGTAAGGGTCTTGGGTAAGGGAGGGGAAGAGAGGGTAGGGCAGACGTGTTGTGGGAGGAGGAGGAGGAGGAGGAGGGATGGCTGGCGGCCACACGCGCGCCGGCCACGGGTTTGCACGTGTGCAGGATGTGCCGCCTCCTCTCCTCCCCCCAAAACCCCTCCCCATCTGCAAGTTTTTACCCTCCCTCCCTGCCGTCATGTTGCAGGGGGTAATTATCTTGCAGAGGGGGAGGAAGGGGGTGAATTCTCCCCTATCGCCTCCCGTCCAGCAAAGACGGAGACGGAGTTGGTTGGCAGCTGGGAAGTGCGCGCTCCAAGCCAAAGGGCCTGAGCCTCTCATGCTATGTGTGTGTGTGTGTGTGTGTGTGTGTGTGTGTGTGTGGTGCATGAGCGAGCACATTGCGCCTCCCGGCAACGCTAGACTAGGACGAGATGAGGCATGATGAAGTAGCAGTCATGATTTGAAAGTATATATATATATATATCTTTCAAACTATTCGTCATTTCCCGCATTAGCGAGGTAGCGTTAAGAACAGAGGACTGGACCTTTGAGGGAATATCCTCACCTGGCCCCCTTCTCTGTTCCTTCTTTTGGAAAAGTAAAAAAAAACAAGAGGGGAGGATTTCCAGCCCCCCCCCGCTCCCTTCCCTTTTAGTCGCCTTCTACGACACGCAGGGAATGCGTGGGGAAGTATTCTTTCTCCCCCATCCCCATACTTGCTTGCCTTCATCCATTCCTGGCGCTACCTCACCCCACAGGAAAACAGCATTGCTAACCCACCCACCCCACCCGCTTCAGCGATGTAGCGCCAGGAAGACAGACAAAAAAAAAAAAAAAAAAAAAAAAAAAAAAAAAAAAAAAGGCCACATTCGTTCACACTCAGTCTTAGCTGTCATGTGTAATGCACCGAAACCACAGCTCCCTTTCCAAATCCCTGTATATATATATATATATATATATATATATATATATATATATATATATATATATCCCTTATATATATGTATATATATATATATATATCCCTTATGTTCAGACAGTGCTAGATGTCCCATCCCGATCAAGAAGGTCTCTGGTCACGCCCACAAGCCCCAGGAACCGTCTGACGCATTCCAGTCCCGAGCCACGCGTCCCGGGACGCACCACCGGATGTCCCTTCCCCCACCCCTCCCGCTCCCCCACTCCCCATCCTTCATTCACCCCCTCCACCCCCCATCCCCCGCCCACCTACCCCTCCGTTACGCACTCTCTGGCCCGGGCGTATCGTCGTCGCCCCAGGCGCGTACCGTCTCCTCCGGCAGGAGAACGAGAATATGCGTTCAAGATGCGTCCACCGGAGAGGGGGGGAGGGGAGGTCAGGAAGGGTTGGGGGGGGCGTGACACATACGGCGCGACGACAACCCCCCTCCCCCTCCCCCTTCCCCAGAGAGAGAGAGAGAGAGAGAGAGAGAGAGAGAGAGAGAGAGCCGATGGAGGCGAAATGATGAGGACATAATCGTCTACCAGCAGTGTTATCCTGGCTCCCCGCCGCCGCTGTTGGTGGTGGAGGTGTGGAAGGCTTCTTTTTGCGAGAGCCAGAAACCGACCACTTTGGGCCCGGATCCTAGATCCACTAACCACCTCGTTCACTGGGGGGGGGGGAGGGAGTGGGTGGGGGTGCAATTCGGTCGTTAGCCTTGTTTACACAGTGGGTTTGGGGTAGGGTCCATTCGGGTTCGTTACGACCCAGCGCTATATATATATATATATATATATATATATATATATATATATATATATATATATATGTATATATATATATATATATATATATATATATACATATATATATATGAACTACCCTTAGAATCCCCCAGGGATTAGCCCCGACTGGTAATATTCCACGTAATGTCCCAGGCCAGGCAGACCCAGCACACCCCCCTCCGCCCCTCTCCACCCCCTCCAGCATTTGCAATATTCAAATCACCTCATTTGCATGGTCGTTCAGTCATTTTCACGTGAGAGTTCCTTCATAGACGCACCAACGTCTGGTTGTGACAACCGCGTATGGTGTTTTTTGCGTTAGTTTTTTTTTCTTTATTTATTTTCTTGTTATTTGCGTATAGTTTTCTTTTCTTCACACACACACACACACACACACAGAACATCGGATTTCCTTCATTTTGTGGAGTACGAGACACGATGGAACAGACTCGCGTGTGGCACTCGGGTGTGTGTGTGTGTGTGTGTGTGTCTGTGTGTGTGTGTGTCTGTGTGTGTGTGTGTGTGTCTGTGTGTGTGTGTGTGTCTGTGTGTGTGTGTTTGTGTGTCTGTGTGTGTGTGTGTGTGGTTTGGTAAGGTTGATTGCAATATATATATATATATATATATATATATATATATATATATATATATATATATATATATATATATATTATAATTAGTCGCTGTCTCTCACGTTAGCGAGGTAGCGCAAAGAAGCAGACGAAGGAATGGCCCAACCCACCCACGTACACATGCATATACATAAACGCCCACAAATGCACATATACATACCTATACACTTCAACGTATACATACATGTACGTACACAGACATATACATACATACACACATGTACATAATTCATACTTGCTGCCTTCATCCATTCCCGTCGCCACCCCGCTATTATTTCAGCAGACAACAGAACGCACGCACCCTTGACCCCGTGGCGTAAGCTGAGGCAGGTGACCCCGTGGCGAAAGGTGAGGCAGGTGACCCCGTGGCGTAAGCTGAGGCAGGTGACCCGTGGTGTATGTTGAGGCAGGTAACTCCGTGGTGTATGTTGAGGCAGGTGACCCCGTGGTGTATGTTGAGGCAGGTGACCCCGTGGTGTATGTTGAGGCAGATAGATGACTCCGTGTTGCGCGTTGATGCAGGTGGCCGGCCCCGTGGTGTAAGCAGGTGACGCCGTGGTGCGCGTTGCTGTAGGTGACCCCGTGGTGCTCGTGTTGATGCGGGCGACCCCGTGGTGCACTCTTGAGGGCGGATGACCCCGTAACAAAGCCGGTGGACCCCGTGGAACACGTGTTGCACAACGCCCCCCCCCCACTGATCCACACGTCAGGGTGTCCTTCCCCCCCTACCCCCGGAGATGACCCTGTGGACCCTACCCCCCCAGAGAGATGACCCTGTGGGCCCTATCCCTCCCCAGAGAGATGACCCTGTGGGCTCAACCCCCCGGAGATGGCCCTGTGGGCTCTGCCCCCAGAGAGATGACCCTGTGGGCTCTACCCCCGGATAGATGACCCTGTGGACCCTACCCCCGGGGAGATGACCCTGTGGGCCCTACCCCCAGATAGATGACCCTGTGGGCCCTCCCCCCGGAGAGATGATCCTGTGGTCCCTACCCCCCGGAGAGATGACCCTGTGGTCCCTACCCTCGGAGAGATGACCCTGTGAGCCCTACCCCCGGGAGAGATGACCCTGTGGGCCCTACCCCCCGGAGAGATGACCCTGTGGGCCCTACCCCCGGAGAGATGACCCTGTGATTGAAAGGGTTGCCCTCCCCCCCCCCAGAGACAAGGCCGAAGCCCTAAGGGTAAACCCAAGCGCCCCCCCATACCCACCACTTGAGTATACACTTGGTATACCCATTGCCACGGCAAAGGATATACCGGGTATACCCATGAGTCCGGGTCACACAGCAGGTATACCATCACCAAGGTATACCCTCGACCACCACCCACCCCCCCCCCTCCTTCCCCTCCTGGTATACTGTCGTGTGTCACACACACACACACACACACACACACACACACACACACACACACACACACACACACACACACACACACACACACCTGGCGTTAGCCGCCTAGGGGATAAGCCACGTGTGCGAGGGAAAAGAACCAGTTTGCGTTGATGGAAATGTATATATATATAAATATATATATACATATACATATATACATATATACATATATATATATATATGCATATTCGTCGTGCGTCTCATCTCGTGGGGGGGATGTACAGTGTTATTGAATCCTGGTAGACGGAGAGCGACTGTGGGAGGTGCTGGCCACTCTCGTTTTCTATCCTCCGACGAAGAGGAGGAGGAGGAGGAGGAGGAGGAGGGAATAAAAGGGGTCACTATTTTAATGTTGTGTGTGTGTGTGTGTGTGTATGTGTGTGTGTGTGTGTGTGTGTATGTGTGTGTGTGTGTGTGTGTGTGTGTGTGTGTGTGTGTGTGTGTGTGTGTATGTGTGTGTGTGTGTGTGTGTGTGTGTGTGTGCGTGTGTATGTGTGTGTGTGTGTGTGTGTGTGTGTGTGGGGAGGGATGACGAGAGAACGTGCAAGTGTTCGTCGTGTTATGGAAGAACAGGTGTTTGTTTCTCTCTCTCTCTCTCTCTCTCTCTCTCTCTCTCTCTCTCTCTCTCTCGGCGTTCATTTGTTCAGTCAGTGGTTTTTGGCTTCGGCCCATTTGAACACGACGGTTACGACCCTTAAACACGACGGTACGACCCATATGTACGACGGTACGACCCATATGTACGAAGGTACGACCCTTGAGCACGAAGGTACGACCCTCTGAACACGACGGTACGACGCTTTGAGCACGACGGTACGACCATTTGAGCACGACGGTACGACCCTTGAGAGTACGACTTTGCCCTCGCTCTCCAGGGACCAAACACGACATATTTTGTGCTTTTTAAAAGCACTGGTCATGGGGTACGCCAAGTACGCCCCCCCCTCCCCACCCCCTCGAAGTATTCTGCTATACCAACTGTACGCCAGGCGTAGCCATATATCTACGCCAGGCGTAGCCATATATCTACGCCAGGCGTAGCCATATATCTGTACGCCTGGCGTACCTCACCTCACCTCACCTCACCACACCTCACCTCACCACACCTCACCACACCACACCACACCACACCTCACCTCACCTCACCACACCTACTGTAACATATCTCGTTTTCTATTCTTGTTGTGTCCTCTTTTCATTTCCATTGGGACGAAATTCAGTTTTTTTTTTCTTAAATGTTCGTTGTGAAGGTCCGGGTCATTAAAATCCTAAGCCACGTACCCATTTTATCGACCAAACCACGTAGGGGAGGATGAACAGCTTGGGCTGGCTGTGGTGGTCCAATCGCCGCCACTAGGACTCGAACCCATACACTCGACCCTGGGCGGCCCGTGAACGCATCGCGATCAGGTAACTAAATTAACCAAAATACCACAATGGTGGAGGGTCCATGTTACAGTCTTCCTGTAAATTATGATTCCCTTATTATTTATATGTTTTTGTTTTTGTTTTTTTTATTTAGCGTCTTCGATAATTATGGTCTTTGTTAGCGTATTGCATTAACTCATGCTGGAATGGCGGGCATGTATCACCTCGAGAGTCCGGTAGCGTGGGGAGTGGCCTTGCTAAATCATTTATCGCTGGAAAGGGTTTGTTTGATGGTACATGCCACCAGTTATTTATATTGATCGTCTTCGTAAGTTAGCGAGGAGGAGGGAGGGGGTGGGTTGTGTTTAACCCGGCCGAGTTATGTGTATGGTAAAGTTAATTGTCCACACAAAATATAGAACCTTAGAGAAAACGGGGTGGTGGGTGGGGGGATCAGAAAAAAAATGGGGTTGGGGGGGACTGACTTAATAGATTTAACTTCACGATATGTGTAGGATCGTCCGAGTGAGGCCATATATTTTTTTCTTTTTTCTTTTTTTGGGGTGGGCCACACACTACTTAGCGTCTAGACTGTGGTGATGTAGAGAGATAAGGATGATACGAGAGAGAAATGTACAGTGTCTCGCAGGTTTTCAGTGGAGGAGGAGGAGTAAGTGAGTGTATCATGACTTAGATGTGAGGTTGTAAATGTAAGAAAAAAAAGAATTGTATGAATTTTATATATATATTTTTTTTTTTATACTATTCGCTATTTCCCGCATTAGCGTGGTAGCGTTAAGAACAGAGTACTGAGCCTTTGAGGGAATATCCTCACTTGGCCCCCTTCTCTGTTCCTTCTTTTGGAAAATTAAAAACGAGAGGGGAGGATTTCCAGCCCCCCGCTCCCTTCCCTTTTAGTCGCCTTCTACGACACGCAGGGAATACATGAGAAGTATTCTTTCTCCCCTATATATATATATATATATATATATATATATATATATATATATATATATATATATACCATGTCTTTACCCCATGTGTGTACACACACACACACACACACACACACACACACACACACACACACACACACACCTCAGCCTGAGCCAGGTACCCATCTATCGACCAACCCTGGGTTGGGTGTGGGCCGCCTGCCGCGCCTAGGATTCGAACCCATGCGGGCCCGTGTGTGTGTGTGTGTGTGTGTATGAGAACGACTTAGTTCATACTGATGTCACATCCTTAGATGGTGGTTAGACTTTGTGACACTTCAACCACCCGCCTTTAACTACCCCATCTATAATCCCGCCCAACCCACGTAGGTCTGTCGACCAGCCTCCCTCATCCTCCTCCTCCTCTTCCTCCTCCTTGACTCTACCTCTGACCAGTTAGCCAGTAGACGGGCGGGTCCTTTGTCGTCTCACTACACTCCATCTTCGCCTTATCTCCGTGTGTGTGTGTATGTGTGTGTGTTGTGTGTGTGTGTGTGTGTGTGTTGTATGTGTTGTGTGTGTGTGTGTGTGTGTGTGTGTGTGTGTGTGTGTGGAGGGTCAACACCGTCTACAGGTGTTTTTATCTGTCTACGCTGCCGTGCCTCGAGGTTTCGCTTCCCTCCTCCTCCTCCTCCTCCTCCTCCTCCTCCTCCTCCTCTTCCTCCTTCTCCTCCTCCTCCTC
>NC_092230.1:43031234-43056234 GCF_036320965.1 Panulirus ornatus
ACTCCTCCCCCCAGGGGATGGTCGCTCACTCTCTTCCCCCAGGGGATGGTCGCTCACTCTCTTCCCCCAGGGGATGGTCGCTCACTCCTCCCCCCAGGGGATGGTCACTCACTCCTCCCTCCAGGGGATGGTCGCTCACTCTCCCCAGGGGATGGTCGCTCACTCTCTTCCCCCAGGGGATGATCACTCACACCTCCCCCCAGGGGATGGTCGCTCACTCTCCCCAGGGGATGGTCGCTCACTCCTCCCCCAGGGGATGGTCGCTCACTCCTCCCCCAGGGGATGATCACTTACTCCTCCCTCCAGGGGATGGTCGCTCACTCTCTTCCCCCAGGGGATGATCACTCACTCCTCCCTCCAGGGGATGGTCGCTCACTCTCTTCCCCCAGGGGATGATCACTCACTCCTCCCTCCAGGGGATGGTCGCTCACTCTCTTCCCCCAGGGGATGGTCGCTCACTCCTCCCCCAGGGGATGATCACTCACTCCTCCCTTCAGGGGATGGTCGCTCACTCTCTTCCCCCAGGGGATGGTCGCTCACTCTCCCCCTGGGGATGGTCGCTGACTCTCCCCCCAGGGGATGGTCGCTCACTCTCCCCCCCCAGGGGATGATCACTCACTCTCCCACCCCAGGGGATGGTCGCTCACTCTCCTCCCTCCAGGGGATGGTCGCTCACTCCTCCCCCCCGAGGGGATGGTCACTCACTCCTCCCCCCCAGGGGATGGTAGCTCACTCTCCCCCCCCAGGGGATGGTCGGTCGCTCGCGTGTCACCATACGTCAGAAGACCTTCCGAAAGCAGTTGGCTTTGCGTGACTGTACAGTAAGTCTCGCCATCCATGTAACGAGCAGCAACGGTGGAGTGGGTGGTTTAAGATCATTAATCCATGGGTGAGGGAGGTGGTGCCTTTCACCCCCCCGTTAAACGCCTCCGCTCCCCCCCACACACTCTCTCTCTCTCTCTCTCTCTCTCTCTCTCTCTCTCTCTCTCTCTCTCTCTCTCTCTCTCTCTCTCCAAAAAAAACGACGCCTTGCATTTCGCGATGTTGTTCACTCCTTCGTCGTCGCCTTCTTCGAGAGAGAGAGAGAGAGAACTGTTGAGGGCACTACACACACACACACACACACACACACACACACACACACACACACACACACACACACACCACCTCCCTCCGTCCACGCACCCCAGACTTTTGGACTTGGCCCTTGGGACTTGCGCCCTCAGAGGGAAAACCTGTGCCTTGTACCCGTCCTGGTCCTTTTCCTTGTACGGAAAGAGACGTCCACGGACAACGTACAGTGCCACTTCGGCAAGTTCAGACGGGGCCCCCACAGTGCCACTTCGGCAAGTTCAGACGGGGCCCCCACAGTGCCACTTCGGCAGGTTCAGACGGGGCCCCCACAGTGCCACTTCGGCAAGTTCAGACGGGGCCCCCACAGTGCCACTTCGGCAAGTTCAGACGGGGCCCCCACAGTGCCACTTCGACAGGTTCAGACGGGGCCCCCCACAGTGCCACTTCGACAGGTTCAGACGGGGCCCCCACAGTGCCACTTCGACAGGTTCAGACGGGGCCCCCCACAGTGCCACTTCGACAGGTTCAGACGGGGCCCCCCACAGTGCCACTTCGGCAAGTTCAGACGGGGCCCCCACAGTGCCACTTCGGCAAGTTCAGACGGGCCCCCCCACAGTGCCACTTCGGCAAGTTCAGACGGGGCCCCCCACAGTGCCACTTCGGCAAGTTCAGACGGGGCCCCCCACAGGGCCACTTCGGCAAGTTCAGACGGGCCCCCCACAGTGCCACTTCGGCAAGTTCAGACGGGGCCCCCCACAGTGCCACTTCGACAGGTTCAGACGGGGCCCCCCACAGTGCCACTTCGGCAAGTTCAGACGGGCCCCCCACAGTGCCACTTCGGCAAGTTCAGACGGGGCCCCCCACAGGGCCACTTCGGCAAGTTCAGACGGGGCCCCCACAGTGCCACTTCGACAGGTTCAGACCGGGCCCCCACAGTGCCACTTCGACAGGTTCAGACCGGGCCCCCCACCCAAAGCCAGCGAGCGAGACACTTACTTTGGCGTACAGGGAAGGTGGACGAACTCTCCGTTCATAACCGGTCACGGTTGTCTTAGTGGTCCGGTGACGGTCGTATAGTTCCGTCCGGCACATCGGGGGCGGAGGGTGGCTTGCCTCCTGGACCGTGAGACGGCAGCACGACCGACCCGAGTGTGAGACGGGAGGGTGAGGAGGGAGACGTGGGTGTGGTCGTGCCCCCGGCCCCAGCGACCTGGGCAGAACACACAAAGCCATGGTTCATCCTCTCGTGGTGCGCTGGATGGTGATGGGCGGCGCCCTGGATGGTGATGGGTGGTGTAGTGGATGATGGTGATGGGTGGTGTAGTGGATGGTGGTGATGGGTGGCGCCCTGGATGGTGATGGGTGGTGTAGTGGATGATGGTGATGGGTGGCGCGCTGGATGATGATGGGCGGCGCCCTGGATGGTGATGGGTGGTGCGCTGGGTGGTGATGGGCGGCGCCCTGGATGGTGATGGGTGGTGTAGTGGATGATGGTGATGGGCGGCGCCCTGGATGGTGATGGGTGGTGTAGTGGATGATGGTGATGGGCGGCGCCCTGGATGGTGATGGGTGGTGTAGTGGATGATGGTGATGGGTGGCGCCCTGGATGGTGATGGGTGGCGCCCTGGATGGTGATGGGTGGTGTAGTGGATGATGGTGATGGGTGGCGCCCTGGATGATGATGGGCGGCGCCCTGGATGGTGATGGGTGGCGCCCTGGATGGTGATGGGTGGCGCCCTGGATGGTGATGGGTGGTGTAGTGGATGATGGTGATGGGTGGCGCCCTGGATGGTGATGGGTGGCGCCCTGGATGGTGATGGGTGGCGCCCTGGATGGTGATGGGTGACATCCTGTGTGATGATGGCTCACCACTCAGACTGACTCACACTGACCCACACACACACTATAACCTCACCACTCTGACTGACTCACACTGATCCACACACACA
The DNA here is from genome assembly GCF_036320965.1 of Panulirus ornatus. NCBI lineage: Eukaryota > Metazoa > Arthropoda > Malacostraca > Decapoda > Palinuridae > Panulirus > Panulirus ornatus. The sequence goes on from NC_092230.1 coordinate 43,034,258, forward strand.
CTATAACCTCACCACTCTGACTGACTCACACTGACCCACACACACACTGTAACCTCACCACTCTGACTGACTCACACTGACCCACACACACACACTATAACCTCACCACTCTGACTGACTCACACTAACCCACACACACACACTATAACCTCACCACTCTGACTGACTCACACTGACCCACACACACTATAACCTCACCACTCTGACTGACTCACACTGACCTACACACACACTATAACCTCACCACTCTGACTGACTCACACTGACCCACACACACACACTATAACCTCACCACTCTGACTGACTCACACTGACCCACACACACACACTATAACCTCACCACTCTGACTGACTCACACTAACCCACACACACACACTATAACCTCACCACTCTGACTGACTCACACAAGACCCACACACACACACTATAACCTCACCACTCTGACTGACTCACACTGACCCACACACACGCTATAACCTCACCACTCAGACTGACTCACACTGACCCACACACACACTATAACCTCACCACTCTGACTGACTCACACTGACCCACACACACACTATAACCTCACCACTCTGACTGACTCACACAAGACCCACACACACACACTATAACCTCACCACTCTGACTGACTCACACTGACCCACACACACACACTATAACCTCACCACTCTGACTGACTCACACTAACCCACACACACACACTATAACCTCACCACTCTGACTGACTCACACTGACCCACACACACACTATAACCTCACCACTCTGACTGACTCACACTGACCTACACACACACTATAACCTCACCACTCTGACTGACTCACACTGACCCACACACACACACACACACACTATAACCTCACCACTCTGACTGACTTACATAGGCAACAGCTTGCAAACCTCACACCTTCTTCACCCAGAGTCTAAGGTAACCCCTTCACTGGTGTGTGGGATCGGGGGAAGAAGTGGGAAGTGGGAGACATGGCCCTGCTATAAGGGGTGTGCTGTGTACATACACCCCCTTCCCCCAGCAACACTTAACCAGCATCAGTGAGGCCTGCCCTCGTGTACCACCCCCGGGCGCTACATGCTGTTCTGGGGAAACATGGTCGTGGTGCCAGACGACCCCCCCCCTCCCCCCCAGTACTTTGATGGTATAGAAGTGGATTTTGACTTGTGCTGTCTGCGACCGACGGCAACAGCCTGGTGTATCAGTGCATATTTTGGTGTCGTTGCCGGACTGAACTACTGCTGGGGTTAGAGAGGAGCCACACACACACACACACACACACACACACACACACACACACACACACACACGCTGACTGAGGTTTGAGGCTCGTGGTGTGTTGGCGATGGTGATGGTCAGGGAAATGGTGGTGGAGATGGTGCCACAGGTCTGGTTGGTGATGGGGTCAGCGGATGGTGATAGTGAAAACGTTGTTGGTGGATGGTGAGGTTTGGAGCGAGTGAGGGGTGATGGTGATGGTGGATGGTGAGGTTGGAGCGAGTGAGGGGTGATGGTGATGGTGGATGGTGAGGCTGGAGAGAATGAGGGATGATGGTGATGGTGGATGGTGAGGTTGGAGCGAGTGAGGGGTGATGGTGGATGGTGAGGTTGGAGCGAATGAGGGACGATGGTGATGGTGGATGGTGAGGTTGGAGAGAGTGAGGGATGATGGTGATGGTGGATGATGGTGAGGAGGCAGGTGTTAGTGAGGGATGATAGTGATGGTGGTTTCGGATGGTGACGCACGATGACAGCGATGGTGGTGAAGACGAGGCCCTTCCCCGGTGTTGGAGATGATGGTGAAGCAGGCTGGTATGTAATGTCGGCGGGGGAAGACGGAGGGGAAAGCTGGGGATTGGTGGAGAATGGTGGCGGTGTTGGTGATGAAAAGGGCTTTCGGTCGTGGGTGGTTAGCAGTGTTGGCGCTGGTGTTGGTGGTAGGTAGGTAGTGATGGAGGGAAGGAAGGAGGAGGAGGTGGTGTGGCACCGTGCCAGTTGAGGGAGAGGGGGAGGTGGAGGAGGTGGGGTGTGTATGACAGTGGTACCACGCGACCAGGTCACCAGCAGGAGAGGCCAGGGTGGAGGAGGTGGAGGAGGGGCGCGCGCCACCACCACCACTCCCCCAGGGGCGGCCTCGTCTCGTCGTCGTCCCCCTCCTCCCCTTCCGTAGGGGAGGGTCAGGTCAGGAGGTCCTACCGGGGCGGAAGGGCCTGACCTGTGTGTGTGTGTGTGTGTGTGTGTGTGTGTGGCACCTGCCGGAGGGAGATGGCACCCCTGGCCTGGTGGGTCTTGGCACAGAGCTGGGTGCCAGCCAGCCAGCGCCGCCGATGCCCTGCCCCTCCACCTCACCCCGCCCCGCCCCGCCCTGCCCCTTCCCTCCTCCCGCTGTGCCCACGCACCGCCGGTGTGTGTGTGTGTGTGTGTGTGTGTGTGTGTGTGTGTGTGTGTGTGTGTGTGTGTGCCCTCCCTCCCTCCACTCCACTCCTCCACCTCCCACCACCTGGTGCTCTCCTACAGCACCTGGACGCGTGCCAGGGTTGGCCCCGCAGGTGAGGCCACGACCCACGCCCTCTCGCCGCCACCACTCCCTCACCCAACACACACACACACACACACACACACGCTCTCTCTCTCTCTCTCTCTCTCTCTCTCTCTCTCTCTCTCTCTCTCTCTCTCTCTCTCTCTCTCTCTCTCTCTCTCTCTCCCACCACGTGCCAACCTCACCACGTACCTACACTCCCTCCTGACCCTGAGGGAGGGAGGGAGGGAGGGAGGGAGGGAGGGAGGGAGGGAAGTGGAGAGGCTATACCACACCTCGTGTGTACAACCCTCCCCTCCCTCCCCCCTCCCCCCCGGTACTGTACAACAACCCCCTTCCCCCCCTCCTCCTCCACCTCCACCTCCTCCTCCATCTCCCCCCATGGATGGGGGGGGGCGGCGCCCCCCCCCCCCCATCCACCTCACTAAATCATGACCCACCCCTTCCACTCCACTCCACTCCCTTCTCATCACGCCTCATAATTGACCCTCGAGAGTGCTTGGCCTCTCTCTACCTCCTAACTACCTCATCCCGCTTGTTACCTTCCCTTGTGTGTGTGTGTGTACTTAACAGCCGCTGACCCGTAATGGCCCTTTTATAACCATCGTTATTGGGACGTAACTCGTGTGTCAGTTCTCATGTCGACACGTTCCTTGGGTAATGTGGCGGTGGCCATGGGCCACACCACGACCTCATGGTGGCCATGGGCCACACCACGACTTTATGGTGGCCATGGAGCACACCACGACTTTATGGTGGCCATGGGCCCACACCACGACCTTATGGTGGCCATGGGCCCACACCACGACCTTATGGTTGCCATGGGGCCACACCACGACCTTATGGTTGCCATGGGGCCACACCACGACCTTATGATGGCCATGGGCCCACACCACGACCTTATGGTGGCCATGGGGCCACACCACGACCTCATGGTGGCCATGGGGCCACACCACGACCTTATGGTTGCCATGGGCCACACCACGACCTTATGGTGGCCATGGGCCACACCACGACCTTATGGTGGCCATGGGCCACACCACTGGAAGGTCTGGTGGTGTTATAATTCATGCTAGCAACGCCCCCCCCCCCCCCACCTCTTCCTCCCCTCCTCCTCCCCTACACCCAGCACGACGCTACGACCCTTGTTGCCGTGTTGGAGGTGGGGGGGGGGTCGTCCTCGCTGAGAGGTCGTGACGTGGTGGTAGTTCCCTGTGTCGTGGTTAATAGCGTCGTTGTTTCTCTCTCTCTCTCTCTCTCTCTCTCTCTCTCTCTCTCTCTCTCTCTCTCTCTCTCTCTCTCTCTCTCTCTCTCTCTCTCTCTCTCTCTCTATCCCGTCCGTTGCCTGCCTGCCTGTCCAACTCCACGTCTTTATCTCTCTCCCTCTTCCTCCCTCTCCTGTCTACTACTGTCCCCCCGGTACGGACACAGACACACACACACACACACACACACACACACACACACACACACACACTCGCACACTCACACACACTCGCACACACTCTCGTGAACACCAGTTTTTGTTCAAGATCCTGTCGTATATTCTGTTCACAACATTGGTGTCTTTTCTCTTTGTGTTTTGAACAAGTGTTAAACCCTGTACTGTACCAGAGACTTACGTCTCTCGCCTGTATCTCGCTCTGTACCATATTGCAGACCTCCATCTGTCGCCTGCGTCTCGCTTCCCTCCGTCTCTCTCCTGCGTCTCGCTTCCCTCCGTCTCTCTCCTGCGTCTCGCTCCCCTCCGTCTCTCTCCTGCTCCCCTCCGTCTCTCTCCTGCGTCTCGCTTCCCTCCGTCTCTCTCCTGCGTCTCGCTCCCCTCCGTCTCTCTCCTGCGTCTCGCTCCCCTCCGTCTCTCTCCTGCGTCTCGCTCCCCTCCGTCTCTCTCCTGCGTCTCGCTTCCCTCCGTCTCTCTCCTGCGTCTCGCTTCCCTCCGTCTCTCTCCTGCGTCTCGCTCCCCTCCGTCTCTCGCCTGCGTCTCGCTCCCCTCCGTCTCTCTCCTGCGTCTCGCTCCCCTCCATCTCTCTCCTGCGTCTCGCTCTGCACCGTACCTCAGTGAGGCTCCTCCATATCTCTCGCCATGTTGCGCCGCGTACCACACACACACACAGTTGCGTCGCGCTAAGACATACCGTCCGTGGTGGTAAGGTCTGTGTGTGTGTGTGTGTGTGTGTGTCTGTAGGTACTATTCTGTACCCCCCCCCCCTTCCTCCTTCCCCTCACCTCCTCAAGCTTTGGAAACGTTTCGGACATTCGACTATATTTTTTTTTTTCTTCTTTTTCAGAACACTCAAGCTGGCCAAACTTGAGGGGGGGAGAGCCTCTCTCTCTCTCTCTCTCTCTCTCTCTCTCTCTCTCTCTCTCTCTCTCTCTCTCTCTCTCTCTCTCTCTCTCTCTGCGGTGCTCACGACCACAAGGAGGAGGAGGAGCGCCACCACACCGCCACCACGCCACCACCACCACGCTCAGGTCGCCAGTGATATTGTCTCGTTACGTCCCCGACGCGTCGCGTTACGTCCCCGACGCGTCTCGGTACGTCCCCGACGCGTCTCGGTACGTCCCCGACGCGTCGCGTTACGTCCCCGACGCGTCGCGTTACGTCTCCGACGCGTCGCGTTACGTCCCCGACGCGTCGCTTTACGTCCCCGACGCATCGCGTTACGTCCCCGACGTTTCTCGGTACGTCCCCCGACGCGTCGCGTTACGTCCCCGACGCGTCTCGTTACGTTCCCCGACGCGTCTCGTTACGTCCCCGACGCGTCGCGTTGCGTCCCCGACGCGTCGCGTTGCGTCCCCGACGCGTCTCGTTACGTTCCCCGACGCGTCTCGTTACGTCCCCGACGCGTCGCGTTACGTCCCCGAAGCGTCGCGTTACGTCCCCGACGCGTCTCGTTACGTCTCCGACGCTTCGCGTTACGTCCCCGACGCGTCGCGTTACTTCCCCGACGTGTCTCAACTATCATCGTCAAGTGACGAACCACCGCTGGACGTGACACTCGGTAATTGTTCGTCAGTCGTTTCGAGATCAATTAACTCAGGTGAAGATCATTGGGAGAAAAACGAAATTGAAAAAAAAAAAAAAAGGTGAAAATTTTAGGTAAAAAAATCTCGTGTTTTTTTTAAATAGGTAAAAAATCTATTTTTCTTAAATAGGTAAAAATCTCGTGTTTTTTTAATAGGTAAAAATCTCTTTTTTTTAAATAGTTGAAAAATCTCGTGTTTTTTTAATAGGTAAAAATCTCTTTTTTTTAAATAGTTAAAAATCTCGTGTTTTTTTAATAGGTAAAAATCTCTTTTTTTTAAATAGTTAAAAATCTCGTGTTTTTTTAATAGGTAAAAATCTCTTTTTTTTAAATAGTTAAAAATCTCGTGTTTTTTTAATAGGTAAAAATCTCTTTTTTTTAAATATGTAAAAATCTCGTGTTTTTTTAATAGGTAAAAATCTCTTTTTTTTAAATATGTAAAAATCTCGTGTTTTTTTTAATAGGTAAAAATCTATTTTTCTTAAATAGTTAAAGATCTCGTGTTTTTTTTGAATAAGTAAAAATCTATTTTTCTTAGTTAAAAATCTCGTGTTTCTTTAATGGGTAAAAATCTCTTTTTCGTAAATAGGTAAAAATCTCGTGTTTTTAGAATAGGTAAAAATCTTTTTTTTCTTAAGTAGGTAAAAATCTCGTGTTTTTCAAATAGGTAAAGATATCTCGTTTTTTTAATAAGTGAAATTTTTTTTTTTTTTTTTTTTTTTGGGGGGGGGGGGGGGGGGGGGGGATTTTTTTAGATTTAATCTTAACGGCCGTAAAGAAAACGGTGTCTGCTGCTGCTGTTGCCAGCCCCGCCCACACAGCGTCATACGTAAACAGGAGTTTCTGAAAAATTTGTATACAAGAACAGACGCAGCAGATTTTAACGAAAGATTTTGTTCACACTGTGTGTGTGTGGTGATGGATCACCAGCGTGTCCCCTTCCTCCCTTCCTCCTCCTTCCTCCTCCTCCTCCTCCTCCTCCTCCTCCTCCTCCTCCTCTTCCTCCTCACGTAGCAACTCCGGCGACGAGAGATCCGGTGAGAATCGAGTGTGTGTGACATGACTTATTACCGTCAGTTGTACGTACGTAGCGGCCCCTGGACGAGGCGTTATGCTGCGCTCGAAGGACGTCAGTGTGTGTGTGTGTGTGTGTGTGTGTGTGTGGTGGCGTCATTGGACGAGAAGTGGTTTTGGTGCTTCAGTACTCCGCCTCGTGTGGCGTTAGTGGGCGAGAAGTGGTTTTCGTAGAGCTTCGGTGCTCCAGTACTCCTCCGCCTCGTGTGTCTCGTTCGTTACCTCGTGGTTACCCCCGGGGGGGGGGGGGTGAAGGGAAGGGGTGGGCGCCCAACGCCACGGTGTCACGTAACGTCATGGGGACGGGCGGTGTGTGTTACTTGTGTGTCACGTAACGCTGGTACGTCGTGGTGTGTCACGTAACGCTGGTGCGTCGTGGTGTGTCACGTAACGCTGGTGCGTCGTGGTGTGTCACGTAACGCTGGTGCGTCGTGGTGTGTCACGTAACGCTGGTACGTCGTGGTGTGTCACGTAACGCTGGTACGTCGTGGTGTGTCACGTAACGCTGGTACGTCGTGGTGTGTCACGTAACGCTGGTGCGTCGTGGTTGTCCTCAGCGGCGATCCTCGTGACGTGGTTGGACTGTTGTTGTAGGCCAATCACGTGTTACGATACCGTGTTTGCGTCACGTCAGAGCGATAGTTTACACACCCTCGTAACGCCGGACGTTACAGAGCACCGTGTGAAGCCTCGAGAGCCATGTATGTGTATGTGTCAGTAACATGGGTCATGTACCCCTCCTGTGACAACCCAACTCTCCGTAGGCCTGTCATGTGTCATGCACTCGAGGGTCAGCATGTATGATGTATGTGTCATGGCAGCAACCAGTGTGGACCAGGAGGACCTCCCTGCTTCGTCACGTGGTGGCACCGCTGTGTCCGTCGTAGCCCCCGTGGGTTTCTGGAGGGGTGCCAAACACCAAACCCCCCCACCTCCCCCCCCTTACCCCACCTCTCAACCCCCACACAGCAAGGAATTTCGGTTGAGTGTGTGGTGGTGTGGGGGGGCGCAGTGGGGTAGGCAGGGCGACGTGTGAGGTGATGGGGTTGGGTTGGGTTAGGTGGGTAGGTAGGTGAGTGGGTTGCGGTGGGTGATGAGGAACTTGCCACTGATTGTGGCACGGGAGGTAAACAAGGGGGGCGCGCCCCAGCTGCTCCTCCTCCTCCTCCTCCTGCCGCGGGAGGGAGTGTGAGGGAGGGGCGTGAAGCAGGGCGGGCGGGTAGAGCCGTGACATCATTGGTGTGTGGGCCCGTGAGTCAGGCGCGGGTGGTGCGGTCGCCCGTGTGCCAGCCTAAACACCAACACCTGCATCTCCACCGCCACCGCCACCATCTCCATCACCACCGCCACCACCGCTACCATCTCCATCATCACCACAGACGTTGTCCTCACGGGAGACGAGGCCCTTGGATGCGCATCTCTCACCAGACACGGAAGGGGAGGAAGCGATGGGTCGGCTTCGTTGGAGAAAGAGAGAGAGAGAGAGAGAGAGAGAGAGAGAGAGAGAGAGAGAGAGAGAGAGAGAGAGAGAGAGGGTGGTCCGTCCGTCAGGCGAGGTGGTCCGTCCGTCGGGCGAGGTGGTGCGGGAGGAGGAGGAGGGCAGCTCGAGAGGGCCATGCCTACCCATCCTCCTCCTCCTCCTCCTCCTCCTCCTCCTGCTGGTGCACCGTCGGGCATTTCCTTGGTCCTCTTCTGCGGCCTCGAAGGCGACAGCCACGTCTGAGGGAACGGCGCAGCGCCAGCGCCCGCGCCCGCGCGCCCCTCTCGCTGCCTTCCCTCGTTCGCCAACGTAAATGCGATAATGAATCCCCCACCCTCGGCCCCCACACCAGCGAGAGATGATTAATGATACGAGGAAGAAGGTGGGTATGTGGCGCTAGCGGAGACCCGCGAGAGAGAGAGAGAGAGAGAGAGAGAGAGAGAGAGAGAGAGAGAGAGAGAGAGAGAGAGACTGAGGGAGAGATAAAAGAGTCTGTTATGGGGCCGACGTTAAAGGCAAGTCGAAGCAAGCCAAGAAAAACAGAGCGAGTGATCTTGTCTCACGAAGAGCGGTATATGAGGCGAAGGACAGTGGTGCCGTGTGTGTGTGTGTGTGTGTGTGTGTGTGTGTGTGTGTGTGTGTGGTGTATGTGTGGTGTGTGTGTGTGTGTGTGTGTGTGTGTGTGTGTGTGTTTGGAGCGCCCCCCGACCACACCTACTGCAGAGCACACACCCCTCACAGGGGGGAAAAAGATGGCCTCGCCCTCACTCCCTTGTTGCCTCTTCCACTTGCTGGCTTCTCCTCTCTCTCTCTCTCTCTCTCTCTCTCTCTCTCTCTCTCTCTCTCTCTCTCTCTCTCTCTCTCTCTCTCTCTCTCTCTCTCCACACACACAGATGCTGCCCCAAAGTCCATTCCGCCCTTGGCTGCTCTGAACCTCCCTTCGTGTTGCCTCCCGCCTGCATACGTATTGGTGCCTTGTGTATAGACGTACATACCTCAGTCACTGCCCCACGCTTGCCTCGCGCACACAGCTCCGCCCTTCTTTCGCCTCTGTGTCACCACCCTTCAACACCCACACATTGTGGGCCACCTCCACCTCAAGACATAGTGGGGGCCACCATCGCAACTCATACTGGACTACCATCTCAAGACATACTGGGGCCACTACCTAAAGACATGGTACTGGGGACCACAGCTCACACTAAGCCTCCACCACCTCTTCATACATGCTGATTTCTGACTCTACACACACACACACACACACACACACACACACCAAATCCATGATCTCTTCCCTACTTCAAGGTAAATTGGATCCTAATGTCCTGCACCTCCTCACATACTGATGTGAACATTGCACACTAGTCTTCACCGTACACCCTGATGCCTGCCCCTCACTCATACTTGCTTCCTTCTCGGTAGATATTAGTGTGAACTTCCGTAGTAGTAGTGATCTTCATATATCACCCTTCCCTCCAAGTCCCTTCATAAATGGTCAGCTCCTCCTCCTCCTCCCACACTTCCTCGTCCCCCTCCCCACCTCAACACATTTCCCTTCAACACTTCCTGACCCCTTTCTCTAACCTCCCTACTTCCACACTCTTCCCTTCAACACTTCTCGACCCCCTCCCTAACCCCCTACCTCCACACTCTTCCCTTCAACACTTCTCGACCCCCTCCCTAACCCCCCTACGTCCACACTCTTCCCTCAACACTTCTCGACCCCCTCTCTCTAACCCTCCTACGTCCACACTCTTCCCTCCAACACTTCTCGACCCCCTCTCTCTAACCCTCCTACGTCCACACTCTTCCCTCCAACACTTCTCGACCCCTCTCTCTAACCCTCCTACGTCCACACTCTTCCCTCCAACACTTCTCGATCCATTCCCTGACCCTCTACCTCCACACTCTTCCCTCCAACACTTCTCGATCCCTTCCCTGACCCTCTACCTCCACACTCTTCCCTCCAACACTTCTCGACCCCTCTCTCTAACCCCCTACGTCCACACTTCCCTCCAACACCTCTCGACCCCTGTCTCTAACCTTCCTACCTTCTCCACACACACACACACACACACACACACACACACACACACACACACACACACATACACACCTCTATCTCTCCAGCACTTCAACACTTCCCTCCCACACCAAGCCTCAGTACACACCGAGTCAAAACTCTACATCACTCGCGTATTATTCTCTTAAGACTTTGAAGTGTAGTTCCAGCCCGTAAATGCGGTGTATGCGCGCTCGTGTGTGTCATCCACCCACCCCAGTAAATCGTGGAGGACTCCGTGGTTTGGAAAAATATGGGCGCCTCTCCTCCACTCCTCTCCCCCTCTCCTTCCACCACCACCCCACGCTCAGCCCCGGCGTACCCTCAAGGTGTTCGAGATTTGGGTCAGAGTGTTACGTACGCTAAGAGAGAGAGAGAGAAAAAAAGTTATTAAAGGGCCGGGTGCCTTAAGGGGGAAGATGGACGAGGGAGACAGGGTGGTAATTGTCATATATGTATATACCTACGCGTCTGAGGGATCATGGTGTGGAGGCGAGGGATCATTAGGGTGGAGGAGAGATAATGTGTGTGTGTGTGTGTGTATGGGTTAGAATGTCGGCCCGGGGTGTGGGAACTGGAGGGGGAGGAGGAGTTCGTCTTCGTCATCTACCTGTTGCAAGAAACGGGAGGTCAAGTTGTTACGAGGTGGGCCAGGCCTTGGCAGCCATGAGTTAATGCAGTGACACAGATGTGAGGGAAGGGGGCGCCGGGCCGAACACTTCAAGTGTCTCCCACTGTGGCGGTTTCGGTGGTGGCAAGACATCTATGACGCCTAGCGTCGCCCCACTGGCTGGGAGAACCACTGCAAAAATACACCGGGTAGTTCCACTGAATAAATCCTTGAGCACCATAGCTTGAAGTTGAACATCCATTCGTGACTTTGAATATTTCGTATATTCGTGTGGCAGTCGTGGCTTCGATATGGCATTTCGTAGATGTATGCTGTATACGTAGCTGGGATAAGGCATTTCGTAGATGCATACTGTATACGTAGCTGGGATGAGGCATTTCGTAGATGTATACTGTATACGTAGTGTGATAAGGCATTTCGTGTAATGTATATTCGTAGCTGTGATAAGGCATTTCGTGTATGCATATTGTATTCGTAGCACTGATAAGGCATTTCGTGTATGTATATTGTGTTCGTGGCTTCGATATGGCATTTCGTGTATGTATATTGTATTCGTAGCTGGGATAAGGCATTTCGTGTAATGTATATTGTATTCGTAGCTGTGATAATAGCATTTGGTCGATGTGTATATCGCATCCGCTCACTCCCTCCCTCCCAGACTCCATCACACGAGGGATTTGGATCCACAAGGCAATGGATGTTGGTCGACATCCACTGTAAAGTCTCAGGTGGAACGTCCAGTGCTGTGAGGACTGGATGTAGATAAAGGGTCGTATGCCCTTTAGGAATTGGGTCGTTGTGTAGTTAGAAACAGCGAGTACGCCAAGGTGTGATTTCCATCTCGATTCGACCATAATTGTGTGTGTGTGTGTGTATGTGTGTGTGTGTGTGTATGCGTGTGTGTGTATGCGTGTGTGTGCGTGTGTGTGTGTGTGTGTGTGTGTGTGTGTGTGTATGCGTGTGTGTATGCGTGTATGCGTGTGTGTGTGTGTGTGTGTGTGTGTGTGTGTGTGTGTGCGTGTGTGTGTGTGTGCGCGCGAAGGTTCGCGTTCGAGATGTTGTGCGCATGATGATAACTTAAGAGATAACTTAAAATAAGAAGAGATCAAGATAACTTAAGATAACAAAGATAATAAGTGTTAGCTGCATAACAGATCACTTAGAATTAGAGAGAACTGAATGGTATGTAACTTAGAGATAACCTTAGAACAAGAGGTGTATCAAGAACAGATAACTTAGAACATGACGTAGCTGAAGAACAGATAACTTAGAATATGACGTAGCTGAAGAACAGATGACTTATAATATGACGTAGCTGAAGAACAGATAACTTAGAACATGACGTAGCTGAAGAACAGATAACTTAGAACATGACGTAGCTGAAGAACAGATAACTTAGAATATGACGTAGCTGAAGAACAGATAACTTAGAACATGACGTAGCTGAAAAACAGATAACTTAGAATATGACGTAGCTGAAGAACAGATAACTTAGGATATGACGTAGCTGAAGAGTAGATAACTTAGAATATGACGTAGCTGAAGAACAGATAACTTAGAATATGACGTAGCTGAAGAACAGATAACTTAGAACATGACGTAGCTGAAGAACAGATAAGGTAGAATATGACGTAGCTGAAGAACAGATAACTTAGAATATGACGTAGCTGAAGAACAGATAACTTAGAACATGACGTAGCTGAAGAACAGATAACTTAGAACATGACGTAGCTGAAGAACAGATAACTTATAATATGACGTAGCTGAAGAACAGATAACTTAGAATAACAAATAGCTGGTTTAAAGATTACTTAGAAGAAGCATTAGTGTCAGCACGTGGTGACGCGTTAGTGTTAGCACGTGTTGGTGCGTTAGTGTTAGCACGTGCTGGTGCGTTAGTGTCAGCACGTGTTTGTGCGTTAGTGACAGCACGTGTTGGTGCGTGAGTGTCAGCACGTGTTGGTGCGTTAGTGTCAGCACGTGTTGGTGCGTTAGTGTCAGCACGTGTTGGTGCGTTAGTGTCAGCACGTGTTGGTGCGTTAGTGTTAGCACGTGGTGATGCGTTAGTGTCTGCACGTGGTGGTGCGTTAGTGTTAGCACGTGTTGGTGCGTTAGTGTCAGCACGTGTTAGTGCGTTAGTGTCAGCACGTGTTGGTGCGTTAGTGTCAGCACGTGTTGGTGCGTTAGTGTCAGCACGTGGTGATGCGTTAGTGTCAGCACGTATTGGTGCGCGTTAGTGTCAGCACGTGTTGGTGCGTTAGTGTCAGCACGTGTTGGTGCGTGAGTGTCAGCACGTGTTGGTGCGTTAGTGTCTGCACGTGGTGGTGCGTTAGTGTCAGCACGTGTTGGTGCGTTAGTGTCAGCACGTGGTGAAGCTTTAGTGTCAGCACGTGTTGTTACGTCACTGTCAGCACGTGTTGATATTAGCGCACCATACAGGCCACGTGCACGTCTGTGTGGCCGGATGTGACGCGCGTGTTTGCCACGTGCCGGTCCTCCGTTGATGCTGTTGCCCACGCCAACAGCAGCTGAACCGTTGGTTCTCCCGTTAACAGGGCACCGTCTGAGTCCACCATGTTTCCCTGTGTCTCCCGTTGTGGGCACGCACGCTGGCTGACCTGACCCCGTTTACTTACTGTTTGTGCTGACATCATCACTATCACCAGTCACCATCACCACCACCAGTCACCATCACCACCAGTCACCATCACCACCACTCACCATCACCACTCACCATCACCATCACCACCACCACTCACCATCACCACCACCAGTCACCATCACCACCACCAGTCACCATCACCACCACTCACTATCACCACCACCAGTCACCATCACCACCAGTCACCATCACCATCACCACCAGTCACCACCACCACCAGTCACCATCACCACCACCAGTCACCATCACCACCACCAGTCACCATCACCACCACCACTCACCATCACCACCACCACTCACCATCACCACCACTCACCATCATCACCACCAGTCACCATCACCACCACCAGTCACCATCACCACCACCAGTCACCATCACCACCACCAGTCACCATCACCATCACCAGTCACCATCACCAACCACCAGTCACCATCACCACCACTCACCATCACCACCACCAGTCACCATCACCACCACCAGTCACCATCACCACCACCAGTCACCATCACCACCAGTCACCATCACCACCACCAGTCACCATCACCATCACCACCAGTCACCATCACCACCAGTCACCATCACCACCACCATTCACCATCACCACCAGTCACCATCACCACCACCAGTCACCATCACCACCACCAGTCACCATCACCACTACCAGTCACCATCACCACCACCAGTCACCATCACCAACCACCAGTCACCATCACCACCACTCACCATCACCACCACTCACCATCACCACCACCAGTCACCATCACCACCACCAGTCACCATCACCACCACACCATCACCACCACAAGTCACCATCACCACCACCAGTCACCATCACCACCACTCACCATCACCACCACTCACCATCACCACCACCAGTCACCATCACCACCACCAGTCACCATCACCACCACTCACCATCACCAACCACCAGTCACCATCACCACCACCAGTCACCATCACCACCACCAGTCACCATCACCACCACCACTCACCATCACCACCACCAGTCACCATCACCACCACCACTCACCATCACCACCACCAGTCACCATCACCACCACTCACCATCACCAACCACCAGTCACCATCACCACCACCAGTCACCATCACCACCACTCACCATCACCACCACCAGTCACCATCACCACCACTCACCATCACCACCACCAGTCACCATCACCACCACCAGTCACCATCACCACCATTCACCATCACCACCACCAGTCACCATCACCACCACTCACCATCACCAACCACCAGTCACCATCACCACCACCAGTCACCATCACCACCACTCACCATCACCAACCACCAGTCACCATCACCACCACCAGTCACCATCACCAACCACCAGTCACCATCACCACCACTCACCATCACCACCACTCACCATCACCACCACCAGTCACCATCACCACCACCAGTCACCATCACCACCACTCACCATCACCACCACCACTCACCATCACCACCACTCACCATCACCACCACCACTCACCATCACCACCACCAGTCACCATCACCTCCACTCACCATCACCACCACCAGTCACCATCACCACCACTCACCATCACCACCACCACCACCAGTCACCATCACCACCACTCACCATCACCACCACTCACCATCACCACCACCAGTCACCATCACCACTAGTCACCATCACCAACCACCAGTCACCATCACCACCACCAGTCACCATCACCACCACTCACCATCACCACCACCAGTCACCATCACCACCACTCACCATCACCACCACCAGTCACCATCACCAACCACCAGTCACCATCACCAACCACCAGTCACCATCACCACCACCACTCACCATCACCACCACTCACCATCACCACCACCAGTCACCATCACCACCAGTCACCATCACCACCAGTCACCATCACCAACCACCAGTCACCATCACCACCAGTCACCATCACCAACCACCATCACCAATCACCATTAGCGTCTCTGACACTACCCACCATCACTACCACCATCTCCACCACTCCCCACCATCTCCACCACTACCCACTGTCACTACCACCATCTCCAGCACTACCCGTTGTCACTACCACCATCTCCAGCACTGTCCACTATCACTACCACCATTCTACCACTACCACCATTCCACCACTACCACCATCTCCACCACTCCCATCCCCCCATCATTGTCGCCACTGCCGTCTTCAGCACTCCGCCATCACCACCACCACACTGCTGTCTCCATACCAACACCACCAGCACTGTCTCCACCACAGTCTTCCACCAACACCACCAGCACTGTCTCCACCACAGTCTTCCACCACCACCACCAGCACTGTCTCCACCACAGTCTTCCACCAACACCACCAGCACTGTCTCCACCAACACCACCACTGTCTTCCACCCACGCCACCTTCGTCTCCACCACTCTTCCATCAACACCACTACCGTCTCCACCACTGTCTCCACCAACACGACCACCTTCTCCACCAACACCACCATCGTCTCCACCACTGTCTTCCACCAACACCACCACCACCGTCTCCACCACTGTCTTCCACCAACACCACCACCACCGTCTCCACCACTGTCTTCCACCAACACCACCCCGTGTCTGTCTCCGCCAACACCACCAGACTGTCTCCACCACTGTCTTCCACCAACACCACCAGCACTGTCTCCACCAACACCACCACTGTCTTCCACCCACGCCACCTTCGTCTCCACCACTCTTCCATCAACACCACTACCGTCTCCACCACTGTCTCCACCAACACCACCACCGTCTCCTCCAGTCTTCCACCAACACCACCACTGTCTTCCACCAACACCACCACCGTCCTCCACCAGTCTCCACCAACACGACCACCTTCTCCACCAACACCACCATCGTCTCCACCACTGTCTTCCACCCACACCACCACCACCACCGTCTCCACCACTGTCTCCCACCCACCAACACCACCACCACCGTCTCCACCACTGTCTCCCACCCACACCACCACCACCGTCTCCACCACTGTCTCCCACCCACCCACACCACCACCACCGTCTCCACCACTGTCTCCCACCCACCCACACCACCACCACCGTCTCCACCACTGTCTCCCACCCACCCACACAACCACCACCGTCTCCACCACTGTCTCCCACCCACCCACACCACCACCACCGTCTCCACCACTGTCTCCCACCCACCCACACAACCACCACCGTCTCCACCACTGTCTCCCACCCACCCACACCACCACCACCTTTGTGACCACCTGACCGAGTCGACCAGCTGTATCCTATACCATCTTTAACCCTCAAATGACCATTATTATTGTCAGCTTAAAGAGCGAATTGATGCCTCCATTACATCACACAAGTTGGTGGTAATTTCGCCTAATTTAAAAGCCATGTGATTTATTCCGGGTCTAATTACCTAAAGAGAAACTGTAATTTGCCCTCGCGATGATTAACTGATGTGTCTGCCACAATTACGTACACCGCACGTCCATATTTGGGTTGGACTACAGCTGTTTTCTGCGTGTGCGTGCGTGTGTGTGTGTGTGCGTGCGTGTGTGTGTGTGTGTGTGTGTGTGTGTGTGTGTGTGTGTGTGTGTGTGTGTGTGTTCGTGCTCCCAGCGACTCTCGTTGTGCTAAGTCATATCTTACGTCAATGTGTGGTAGACACTTCATCAGCGCTTCTTACCACTTTTTTTCTCCCCCTGGGGCAAGACTTTTTTTCCCCTGGGGGGGCAAGACTTTTTCCCCCTGGGGGCAAGACTTTTTCCCCTGGGGGGCAAGACCTTTTTCCCTGGGGCAAGACTTTTTTCCCCTATGGGCAAGACTTTTTTCCCCCTGGGGCAAGACTTTTTTCTCCCCTGGGGGCAAGACTTTTTTTCCCCCTGGGGGCAAGACTTTTTCCCCCTGGGGGCAAGACTTTTTCCCCCTGGGGGGCAAGACTTTTTCCCCCTGGGGGCAAGACTTTTTCCCCCTGGGAGCAAGACTTTTTCCCCCTGGGGCAAGACTTTTTCCCCCTGGGGGCAAGACTTTTTTCCCTGGGGCAAGACTTTTTTCCCCTATGGGCAAGACTTTTTCCCCCTGGGGGGCAAGACTTTTTCCCCCCTGGGGGGCAAGACTTTTTCCCCCCTGGGGCAAGACTTTTTCCCCTGGGGGCAAGACTTTTTTTCCCCCTGGGGGCAAGACTTTTTCCTCCCTGGGGGCAAGACTTTTTCCCCCTGGGGCAAGACTTTTCCCCTGGGGGGCAAGACTTTTTTCTCCCCGGGGCAAGACTTTTTTCCCCGGGGGCAAGACTTTTTTTTCCCCTGGGGGGCAAGACTTTTTTCCCCTGGGGCAAGACTTTTTTCTCCCCTGGGGGCAAGACTTTTCCCCCTGGGGCAAGACTTTTTCCCCCCTGGGGCAAGACTTCCCCCCCTGGGGCAAGACTTTTTCCCCCCCTGGAGCAAGACTTTTTTTTCCCCTGGGGCAAGACTTTTTTCCCCCTGGGGCAAGACTTTTTTCCCCTGGGGGCAAGACTTTTTCTCCCTGGGGCAAGACTTTTCTTCCCCCTGGGGCAAGACTTTTTCCCCCTGGGGCAAGACTTTATCTCCCTGGGGCAAGACTTTTTTCTCCCCTGGGGGCAAGACTTTTTCCCCCCTGGGGCAAGGCTTTTTCCTACCCCTCGGGGGCAAGACTTTTTCCCCCCTGGGGCAAGGCTTTTTCCCACCCCTCGGGGGCAAGACTTTTTTTGGGTTTTATTTTCCTTTTTTTTTTTTATTCTTAAGGGAGGTCCAGCGTCTTGGTCGTCGTGGCCATGTTATTGTGTGGTCACTACGGGCACTGTGATCAGGTTAAACCTCCACTTCCCCTCTCTCTCTCTCTCTCTCTCTCTCTCTCTCTCTCTCTCTCTCCTCTTCTCTCTCTTCTATCGTGGATAGCTTCGTTGTCGTCCTCACTTTACATTACCCTTTAAAAAGAGAAAAAAGGAAGAAGAAACATATTACTCTCAAATGCATCTTTGATATTTACCAGTGGACCATTTGCCAGCTCTCAGCAGGTCTTGAGAGTGGAGGACCCCAGCGACAGATGGGAGGTAACAAAAGGGTCCCCCTTTTTTTTTCCCCCTCCCACGTCCCCAGAATCAATTGTGACTTGTTTCCACTTGTGTTCCATCTTCGGTACTTCGTCCATTCTCGAATCTCAACGACCATTCATCAGGTGAAGCGACTGAGACTTTCCTGGTCCTCTGTGTGTGTGTGTGTGTACGTACTGATGCTGGTCGTGATTCTCCTCTTTGCTTTCCTTCCTTCTTTCTTTCCTTCCTTCCTTCCGTGGCCTTTGCCATCATCCGCCAACGCCAGCTTCGCCCGGTGTCCTACCCTCGCTCCACGCGCGGCGATACTCCTCCTCTATCTATCGTGCGTCCTACGCTCCCTCCGACCGAAGGAGGTGAGATGTCTTGGCGGAGGAGTGGACGTCCACCCTTTGCGCCCCCTCACCTGGAGATCGAGAGCTTGTTAATCAGCCTGGGCGGGAGAGGGAAGAGATGAGGCACCGCGTCAAAGGCTTTCTGGCCGTCCAGAATCACACCCACACACCCACCCACCCACCCACCCACCCACCCACACACACACACACACACACACACACACACACACACACACACACACACACATACACATCTCTTTGATCTAAGACAGGGCGCTCATTGTCACAAGGGACTCTGTCAGAGGTACTTTGAATTGCATGATCTCCCTCACTCAGTGTTATGTGTCTCACACAAGGGGCCTGCCACTCGGTTTCCTTCTTCGTCTTCGTCGCCCAGACCACACTTGTTAATGAGGTGGGTGGAGGGGTTTGTGTCTGTCTGTGTGTCGTTCACTGTCGCTATATCCCGATCCACTTTTTCTGAAGTATATATATTAGACGTGACGTTGGCCCTCTTTTCCACACACACACAATTCGAGGCTTCGCCTCCCTCTGTTGCTTTGTGTGTCGCAGTGAGTATGTGTAGCGAGTCTGCCTTCCCACCCTCAAAAAAAACGTTCCTCCATCACCCACAAGTTCCATGGTAAGAGACTTGGTCGAAACCACGAGTCGAGGTGTTTCGAATAGCCTGGTTGTGTTGATCTGGTTTTTTCGAAATATCTTCGTGGACGTCTTCCATCCACCCCATAACGCGAGGGCAGTGGTGAGTGGACATCATCCACTGTAGAGGGTAAGGGAAGAAACACCACACTTTGAAGTCTTTCATTCAGTTCCTGGCACAGTTTCTCCTCATCCCCCCAAAAGAAAGTCTCTCTCTCTCTCTCTCTCTCTCTCTCTCTCTCTCTCTCTCTCTCTCTCTCTCTCTCTCTCTCTCTCTCTCTCTCTCTCTCTCTCTTCTCTCCCCCTTGGCGAATCACCTCGCCTGAACACCTTACCTTACCTGCTCTTCAACCGATAACTTGGCCTCTTGGTGGGCGCAACGAAGAGGTGTTACGGCTTAATCGCTGTGGTCCCTTTCGAAGTGGTCGCGCTGCTCCTCCCTCCTTCCTGTATCTCGCGGTATCTCGCGGTCTTTGCCCTCGTGCACCTCTCTCCGACGCGAGGTGGCCACAGAGAGAGAGAGCAGTGTGCACCTCCGCCTCCAGACCCCATGTGGAAGCCCTTTCGCCCCTGGACATGAGGTGTTGGACTATGGAAACCACGATGTCTGATGCGGGCGTTTGTGAGGAGGAGGAGGAGGTGAGGTGGTGAGGTGTTGAGGCTCGTGAGGAGGAGGTGAGGATTGTGAGGCTCAGGAGGAGGAGGAGGAGGTGAGGTGGTGAGGCTCGTGAGGAGGAGGTGAGGTGGTGAGGCTCAGGAGGAGGAGGAGGAGGTGAGGTGGTGAGGCTCGTGAGGAGGAGGTGAGGTGGTGAGGCTCGTGAGGAGGAGGTGAGGATTGTGAGGCTCGTGAGGAGGAGGAGGTGGTGAGGATCGTGAGGCTCGTGAGGAGGAGGAGGTGAGGATTGTGAGGCTCGTGAGGAGGAGGAGGTGAGGCTCGTGAGGAGGAAGAGGAGGAGGTGAGGTGGTGAGGCTCGTGAGGAGGAGGTGAGGCTCGTGAGGAGGAGGAGGAGGTGAGGATTGTGAGGCTGTAGTGGGGTGGTGGTGGCGACGGTGGGAAGGAGAGAGAGAGAGAGAGAGAGAGAGAGAGAGAGAGAGAGAGAGAGAGAGAGAGAGAGAGAGAGAGAGACAGACAGACAGACAGACAGACAGACAGACAGACCTCCACGCATCTGTCCCTCACTTGGATCATCGCCCGCGTGTAAGTGGCTACCTACTTAAAAAAAAAGAGATGGCTACTTACGAAGAATTCTCCCCTCCCTCCTCCCCCCTCCCCCTCCCTCCCCTTTCCCCTCTCGTACGAGGGGAGGGGGCATTGTTTGATTGGTTGATGGAAGTCGAGGTCACCCAGTGAGTTAAAGACGGGTCGTGGAGCTGTGTTACCCCTTCCTCTTTTTTTTAATCTGATGGGCCTTCCTCTCCCCTCCCACTTTTTCCCCAGTGTCACACGTATGACACTCCCCAGTGGTAGAAAGTCACGTATGTAAACCACCCACCACCTCCTTCCCCTTCCCCCCTCCTCCTCCTCCCACACCACCTCCTCCTCCCCCGTTTCCCACATCTACAGTGGAGATTGTGGGTCGCACGTACATCTACAGTGGAGATTGTGGGCTGTGGGTCGCACGTATGTAAACCACCCACTCCCACTCACCCACTCACACCCCCTTCCCACCGTGACTGTGGGCTGTGGCTCGCCCCCCCCCCCCCTCTAGTTACCAGGTCCCAGTAGCAGGTGTGTGTGTGTGTGTGTGTGTGTGTGTGTGTGTCGTTGTCCTGGGGATGTCCCACCCAGCATGGAGCATAGACTTATTTTCATCTTGACACAGTGGAGTTTTCTCTCTCTCTCTCTCTCTCTCTCTCTCTCTCTCTCTCTCTCTCTCTCTCTCTCTCTCTCTCTCTCTCTCTCTCTCTTCTCCCCCTCCGTGGGGACCACGCTACACAGACCAACTCTTTCTCCCAGGTATGGTGAACAGACCAGAGATGCCCCCGGCCGAAGCCAGAGACCCAGAGACCTTTCTCATACTTTCTGAGATCTGGCGAAGGTAAACCACAACAGACCTGAAGACCATCTCGCTACAGACCACGAAGGTCTCTGTGGAGCCCAGGCCACGCGGACCATAGTCACAGCACCAGCACAACAGACCACTAGTGGTCTGGGGATCCAAAGGGAAGAGACCAACCCCCCACCCCGAACCACACTGGAAAGCGACCCTACACACACACACACACACACACACACACACACACACACACACACACACACACACACACACGTACGTATACACGCACCTACTTACACACACACACACACACACACACACACACACACACACACACACACACACACACGTACGTATACACGCACCTACTTATACACACACACACACACACACACACACACACACACACACACACCTGGCTGGTCGGCAAGTG
>NC_092230.1:43076234-43078734 GCF_036320965.1 Panulirus ornatus
CCTCGTACTCAAGGTATCGAACCCCTCGTGCTCAAAGGCTCGAACCAATCGTACTCAAGGATCGAACCATTGTACTCAAAGGGATCGAAACACCGTCTTTCTCAAGGGATCCGACCATCATACTCAAAGGATTCGAACCATCGTACTCATGGATTCGAACCATCGTACTCAAAGGATCGAACCCTCGTGCTCAAAGGATCGAACCCTCGTACTCAAAGGATCGAACCATCGTACTCAAAGGATCGAACCATCGTACTCAAAGGATCGAACCCTCGTACTCAAGGATCGAACCATCGTACTCAAGGATCGAACCATCGTACTCAAAGGATCGAACCATCGTACTCATGGATCGAACCATCGTACTCAAGGATCGAACCATCGTACTCAAGGATCGAACCATCGTACTCAAAGGATCGAACCATCGTACTCAAAGGATCGAACCATCGTGCTCAAAGGATCGAACCGTCGTGCTCAAAAGATCGAACCATCGTACTCAAAGGATCGAACCATCGTGCTCAAAGGATCGAACCATCGTGCTCAAAGGATCGAACCGTCGTACTCAAAGGATCGATCCGTCGTGTTCAAGGATCGAACCATCGAACTCAAGGATCGAACCATCGAACCGTCGAACTCAAGGATCGAACCATCGAACCGTCGTGCTCAAAGGATCGAACCATCGAACTCAAGGATCGAACCATCGTACTCAAGGATCGAACCATCGTACTCAAAGGATCGAACCATCGTACTCAAGGATCGAACCATCGTACTCAAAGGATCGAACCGTCGTGTTCAAAGGATCGAATCATCGTGCTCAAAGGATCGAACCGTCGTACTCAAAGGATCGATCCGTCGTGTTCAAGGATCGAACCATCGTACTCAAGGATCGAACCATCGTACTCAAGGATCGAACCATCGTACTCAAGGATCGAACCATCGAACTCAAGGATCGAACCATCGTACTCAAGGATCGAACCATCGAACTCAAGGATCGAACCATCGAACTCAAGGATCGAACCACCGAACTCAAGGATCGAACCATTGTACTCAAGGATCGAACCATCGAACTCAAGGATCGAACCATCGAACTCAAGGATCGAACCATCGTACTCAAGGATCGAACCATCGAACTCAAGGATCGAACCACCGAACTCAAGGATCGAACCACCTAACTCAAGGATCGAACCACCGAACTCAAGGATCGAACCATCGTACTCAAGTGGGCCAAATGTTTATGGGGGGGGGGGGATTGGGTGTTGGGGGGAGACACATGGTGATGAACGACCCTTGACCCCCCCCCCCCCCCCACCTACCCCCCTTCTCTCTGAGAGACACGCCCTCAGTACACGACGGAGGACGGACGACCCACTCTTCTTCCCTCCTCCTCCTCCTCCTCTTCCTCCTCCTCCTCCTCCTCCTCCTCCTCCTCCTCCCTCCTCCTCCTCCTCCTCCTATAGCCCTCCAGGACCACTACGACCACAGGTCGTCCCACGGGGGGGCCCCCCACACTTGGCTCTGGGAGGTGATCCGTCGTTCTCAGCAGCTGACCACTACGCATATTGGAGGGGGGGGGGAAGAAGGAGGGTCGAGTGTGTATGGGGGGGCGCGGGGGGGGGGGGAGGTAGTAGTAACGTCGCGTGTAATGGGTTTGAGGGTAGTTAGGTTTGTGTGTGTGTGTGTGTGTGTGTGGTGGTTTGGGGTTAATTGATGTGAGGGGCAGTTAAGCGAGGTAATTAATGAGGCCGGTGGTCATTAGCGTGGCCAGGGCTGGGGTTGGGGGGGGCGGACCTGGTTGTGCGATCTTCCATTTTGCGCTTCATCGGTGCCGGTTTCCGGTGTGGGGGGCGTGGGGGGGGCGGTAAGGAAAGGGGGGGTAGGTTATACGGAGTTTGTGGGGTGGGGGTGTG
Organism: Panulirus ornatus; assembly: GCF_036320965.1. NCBI lineage: Eukaryota > Metazoa > Arthropoda > Malacostraca > Decapoda > Palinuridae > Panulirus > Panulirus ornatus. The sequence goes on from NC_092230.1 coordinate 43,078,139, forward strand.
GTGGGGGGGGGTCTCTCGGGGGGGTGGAGAGGGAAGAATGAGACATGGGAGGGTGACGGAGTGCTGACGAAGGGGTGATGTAGTGGTGAGTGAGAGAGAGAGAGAGAGAGAGAGAGAGAGAGAGAGAGAGAGAGAGAGACGTGGTGGTGCTGGGGTTGTGTAGTGGTGAGGGTAGTAGAGAAGTGGAGACCCTTAGGGTTATGTAGTGGTGACCCCCTAAGGGTTATGTAGTGGTGACCCCCCAAAGGTTATGTAGTGGCGACGGGAAATAAGGAATGTCTGACATCGACGTAATCTCTCAGCTTCAAGACGTGACGCCATTGCTATGTATCGAAAGGGGTTAAGGGACCGGCGGAGGGGCGTCACGAAAGGTGTGACGGAGGTGTGCGTGTGTGTGTGAAGGACTGGTGACGGCGTCACGGGGATGAGGGATAACGCGATGGTTGGTCATGGTTAACGGTTGGCTGGCTGCGCAACGAAAGATGCGCGCAGGAAATGGACAGACAGACGCGAGATGTTTGGTTCCTTGATGTAATTCACACACACACACACACACACACACACACACACACACACACACACACACACACACACAC